>NW_028121397.1:0-234504 GCF_965183815.1 Platalea leucorodia
AAGAAGAGGTAAAAGGATACCGCAAGAAGGAATAGTGAAAGCGAAAAGTAGCCACTGATGAGCACGACACTGTAATATACAGGAAGGGAAGCAAGGCCTATTGCAAGGACCGGAGCCTGCCAAGCAATAGCTAAAACCAATAACACCTTCAAATTCAGTCTAGCACATTCAAATCATGTCTGTCATTGTCTTGAACCCTTTGATCCCCTTGTCTAAGCACCACGAAGTACTGTCATGTACCACACAGCTGCTCACTCACTCACCCCACCTTGGTGGGATGGGGCAGAGACTTGGAAGGGTAAAAGGGAGAAAACTCGTGGGTTGAGATAAGAACAGTTTAATAGTTGAGGGAAAAAGAAAATAGAAGAGTAGTATTAGTAGTAATAATAATATCATAATAACAATACAATAATAATAAGCAAAGGAAGTGATACACTACACAATTGCTCACCACCCACCGACCGATGCCCTGAGCAGCAGTCGTTGCCCCCCAGACAACGCCCCCCAGTTTCTATACTGAGCATGATGTCACATGGTATGGAATAGCCTTTGGGCCAGTCTGGGTCAGCTGTCCTGGCTGTGCTCCCTCCCAGCTTCTTGTGGACCTGGCAGAGCATGGGACACTGAAAAGTCCTTGACTAGTGGAAGCACTACTTAGCAACAACTAAAACATCAGTGTGTTATCAACATTATTCTCATCCTAAATCCAAAACACAGCACTGTACCAGCTACTAGGAAGAAAATTAACGCTATCCCAGCTGAAACCAGGACATCCCTCAGGAGAGGGGAGCGAGCGAGCAGCTGGCTGGAGGCTTAGCGGCTACATTATGGACTTTTTTCTGTTTTCACTAAAAACAGTAACAGTAGCATGCTCTAAAATTTCTTTTCTCCTTCTTGATGATGATATACTTAATTTCTTTACTTTTATTCCTCTCCTTCATTCTTACTTGACAAGACAGCTATAACTGAACAGAATTTAGCCTTTGGCATGAAGTTTTTAGAACAGTGGTTTTTCTCTCATTCCTAGCTCTTTGTTATCATTTCATGGTAACACCTCTTAGACAATATTGCCCCTAATTCATTTCTACTCTCTTTCATCCTTATTTCAAGTGTGTGCGAGAAGAGTTTATTTTTTTATCAAAAAAATGTCAAGGGACAGATCCCAAACTGGTGAAGAGCACAAAGCAGGCCAAAGATTTATGAGATGGACACTCATACAACACCATTATCTTCCTTTTGGATCTCTGAAGACCTCATCCTTCAGCAGCATGCCTCGAAGGTCTCAAGTCCCTCCACCTGCCCTGTAGGTCAGCACTGAAGGTGAAATCACTGCGGTCAGAGGTGGTGTTTTGATTCTCTTCTCAGCCTAAAGCATCACCTGGGTCAGGAGATATTCCAGGACACCTCAAGGGGCATCGTGCTCCTCTGGACCCAAAAGTGGAATCTCAGGTGTCATGGCATAGCAATACTTGTGTTCAGGGACCTGGTCAAAACACCCATCTCCTTTTCACTTGAGTTTGCTTAAGTAACCCTTGAGTTGATTCCCATCCACTGCTGGTTGTCTTCCTCCACAGGAAGAGAACACAGGGGGCATCCCCCATCCTCATCCTCCTTTCCAGTCTCTCCAGCAGAGCCTGTATTCCTCCACTGCAGAACCCCATGTGAGCAAGCTGTCCCACCACATCTCATTTCATCCAAATCTGTCACAGTTGTGTGACAAGCCATGGGGCTCCAGCTCCTCCTGGCTCTGATCCACCTCCTCCTCCTCCACAGCTCAGCTGTGGCACCAGGGTGGAGTGCAGACTTCTCACAGGGAAACCTGAGCACTGACCCTTACCAGAAGACCATTGGACAGCGAGCTGTGCTGCACTGCACATACAGCCTGGCCTTCACGCCTGTGCCGTGCAGAACGGAGCATTTGGCTGCAGGACAACTTCAGCAATTCATTGTCACAGAGGAGCCTGCAGGCAGCTCCCACTCAGTACTGCCCTTACACCTCCTGCCTGGCCTTGCCTGTGTCTAACAATGCAGCAAGGAGTTCTCAGGAGAACATCGTCTCTGTTAGACTGTAGAGATGACTAAAAGAGTTCTTCTTTTGTAATAAATGCCTCCTACAGTAGCTTGAATGATCAAAACAGGGGAATGGCTTCTATGGGTGGGGTGCGCACGGCGTGCCATGTGTGGGTCAGAGGCCTGTTCAATGCTACACCACCTGGGGTTCCCACCATCTAAAAGGGACCTAAGATGATCTGCATGATCCTCTCTTCATAGTGTTAGCGCTAATGAACAGCATGTTAAATGATACCTCGCAGAGTCTGACTGCCTTTCTTACTCGAATTACAATGAACCAGTGGTGAAAAACACTCTCGCAGCACCCTTGCATGCAGCCCCTCCAGTCCCATGGACTGGTAAGGGTGCAGTTTGCTCAAGGAACCCCTGGCTTCATCCCCATGCACTGCTGGTCGCCCTCCTCCAGAGTCCTGCCTCAAAGCACAAAGGCCTTTTGTAAGGCAATGTGGGGATGAACATGAGGCAACTGCCAACACAGTGAGTGGAGGCCTAGTAAATACAGCTCATGGAGAAGAGAAAGAGAGAGCCTGAACTCTCCCTATGGCACATGACTCCATTCCATCATAGGAATACCTCCATAGGCTGCCCTGAACATAATGAGCAGGGAGAGGTTCAGTTGCCCTTAATTGGCACATCAGCTGTCATTTTAGTTGTTCAAAGGAAACTCCCAAGAGCCTCCAAAAAGATGACCCCAGATGTTGTCCTGTCTCTACATTTGCCTGCACCTATCTTCAATCTCTCTCTATTGACTGCACCTATCTTTGACCACCTCTAGCACCTCAGCTGTGACCACACATTTGCACCTGAACAGCTCACTCCTGGCCTCCACCACCATTAATTACCATGGGAGCTGAGGCAAGGAGCTCACATGCAGGTGCCTATTTAATGACCACCTGAACAGAGGCAAGAGGAATCCCACCTCCTGTGGGTTGGTGGTATGCATGGGAGGGAGTGGAGTCCCCTGCCAGCCCCAGGACTACAAACCATGGAGAGGATGCATTGACTGACTCCGTTTCCTCAGCAGGGGTAACGGAAAGCCCTGTCTCGTGTCCTGTCTAATGATGGGCCAAGAAAAGCTGATATTTGCACCTAACTCTGTCTCTCAGCAGGGAAATGACACTGCTGGAAAGAAGTATCTTTCCCCAGCTGAGGGAGGGAACATCAGCGATTCCTTCAGCCTGTTTCACAGCAGGTTCCTCTGGAGCCCCAGGGACAAAGCAAGGGAGCCCAGAGGGGGCAGAGAAATTGCCACCTTGGGCTGGTGGCTGGTGGCTCTGCCCAGGAGCAGCAGCTCTGCAAAGCGCAGCAGGGCTGAGGGCACTGCCTGCAGGCACCAAGGGGAGAGGAGCAGGGCAGGGAGAGCTTAAAGGCAGTCTGGGGTGTAAGGAAAGTTGAGAGCTCACTGGGGGAGAAATCTTCGCAGCCCTCTACATGGTAAGTACCTTCATGAAGGGCAATGTATCTGCAGCTGGTGGAAAGATCTCCAAAAGCTGGTGCATCCCACTGTCAGAAGGACTGCCCCAGCTTCTCTAGTGTAGAGGAGAAGGACGTGCTGCACAGCAGGGCTTCCCTGCTGTACCCTCAGAGGGACAGGGCATCACAGCTGCCTTCTCCCAGGGACAGCTGCAGGGGGTGACTGTGTGTGTGCAGCCAGGGGTGCCCGGGGCTGTCCTTCAGAGGAGGGTCCCTGTGCCCCAGGGGGCTGTGTGCCGGGGCAGGGACTCTGCTGCCTGCCAGGGTCAGGACTCAGCCTCCCTTGGCAGCTCCCCATGGCGCTGTGGAAAGAAGCTGTGAGTGGAAGGAACAACTTCTGGCAGGGCAGGGTCCTTCTGTTGTCGAGAGGGTGCTGCGTGGACCAGGGCTGCTCACAGCTCCAGATCACCACCATGAAACTTCCAAGGGGCTGTTTCAAGAGGAAGGTCAAGGCAGAGTTTGCTATAAAGAGATTTCCCGAGCCTGTGTTTTCAGTTTCCTACTCTGAGGGCAGGGAACAGAAGCAGGGGTGGGGCTGGGGAAGGGAAAGAGAAATAGAAAAGGACCTGTCAAGTTTGGACAAGTCATTGAGACTCCTGAGCTGTAACTTGGAGAGGCCAGTAGGTCATCTAACCGCCTCCTAAAGTGCCTTCAGCCCCTCCTCTGCCTAGGGACAGCAGCAGCATCACCTCTGCTGCACCATCAGGGCTGTTCTGACCTGCCCTTCTGAACCTCCCGACAGGAACATGTGCCCAGCCAGTGCCCTGCAAACAGGCAGGTTTCTGTAGGGCCAAGGGGACTGCACAGAGGTTGGCATGGGGTCTGTGAGTGCTGACAGGGAAAAGACATGGCACACGGAATCACTTCCCAGGAGGAAAATCTCCAGGCAGCAGGGTTACGATCAGGGAATGAGAGGAAACTTACTTAAAAGAGCAATGTTGTGGGAGGGAGAATTCAGAAAACTCCATATCATCCCCTCCAACGCAGACCCCTGCCTCTGAGCAAGCCCCCTTGCCTCCTCTCCCACCCAGCAAAGCCTCTGCCCTCAGGGCTGTGGGGTCCAAGCCATGAACCACCTCCTCTGCAGCCAGAGCTCCAGCAGAGCTGTGGTGCAGCTCTCCAGCCACGGGCCCAGTTCCCTCTGCAGAGCCCAGGGGCTGAGAGCAGCTGCCCGGCAATGTTGGGGTCTGGGAGGTGGCGTGCACAGCTGGGGAAGGGTTACGCTGTCTGAGTGCCCCAATGCTTCTGCCCTGGCCTCTCTCAGCCAGACCCTCCCTGTATTTTTCCTTCTTTCTCCACTTGTCTGTGTGATTGCTCTTGTTATCCTGGTCTTGCTGTCAGGCTCTCTGGGGGTGGCAGTTTCAGCTGCAGAGTCACACGCTGATCTTGTGGGGCCTTTCGTGCAGCTGTGTCCCTGGGAACAAGTGTCCCAGCCTTCCTCTCATCTGTGAGGCTGTGGACAATGCAGGCTGTGGGGCTGGGGCATGAGCTGGTTTGCCCTTAGGGAGATACCATCATGAAAAAACTGAGGCATCTCCTTGAGGTATCCTTCCAAGCTGTGAGCTGCCCTCCAGAAGGCAAATCTGTCCCATAGCATCTTTGTGTTACCTGAAAGCCCCATGGAGAAGCACAGAGATGCAATGGCCAAGGAAATGCTCTTGGGTTGGTGAAATGAGCCCTGCGTGTCCTTGGCTGGAAGTGGGCTGCTGAGACCTTGAGAAAGGGTGGGACATTTAGTGGTCTGCACTGGATCCCTCTGCTCTCAGCAGTGTCTGCTGGCTTTTCACAGGAACACAGCAGTGTGATCGCCCTCAATCTCAGAAAGGTGCAAGGCCAGGGCCTCTCGGACTGAGGGACAGACCAGCTCCCCTCACTCTGCTCTAATCCAAAGGCAATCCTCTTGCCTTGCATGATTTGCTCTGTTCTCCCTGAGTGCAACAGAAATACTGAGGGTTTCTGACATCCCAAAACAATCCTCAAGCAGGAGAGGGGAAATTCTTTTTAAAAAAACACTTTCAGTCTGCCTTCTGCATTCCTCATTCCTTAGCACTGGGAGTGCAGATGCTGACAAGCCCTTCTGCACTAGGGATGGTTTCATGTGACAAAGCTGAACACCAGGACTGGACCGTGCTTCCACCATTCCCATGAACGCACTGCTGCACAGCAGGGCTGACACCTCAGCAGCCAGAGGGCAGCCCAGCTCCTCACGGCACATTCAACCAGCACAAAGCACAGCTTCAGCCATGGAGCTGAAGGAAGGTCTCCTAGAAAAGGGAAACGTGTGTGTGTTTATGTGTGTTTGTGTGCAGCAAGGGGAGGGTCTGTAGGAAATGGCTTTCAGTTTTGCTCAGAAGTCTCCTCTAACTTGTCAATGACTTTTCGTCCTTGCACAGGTCCCTGTGCCCAGAGGCAGCAAATGTCCAATGGCAGCTCCATCACCGAGTTCCTCCTCCTGGCATTTGCAGACACATGGGAGCTGCAGCTCTTGGACTTCTGGCTCTTCCTGGGCATCTACCTGGCTGCCCTCCTGGGCAACAGCCTCATCATCACCGCTGTAGTCTGCGACCACTGCCTCCACACCCCGATGTATTTCTCCCTCCTCAGCCTCTCCCTCCTTGACCTGGGCTGCATCTCCACCACTGTTCCCAAAGCCATGGTCAACTCCCTGTGGGACACCAGGGCCATCTCCTACCTGGGATGTGCTGCACAGCTCTTTCTGTTTGTGTTTTTGATGGCAGCAGAGTTTTTTCTATTCTCACCATCATGGCCTACGACCGCTACGTTGCCATCTGCAAACCCCTCCACTACGGGACCCTCTTGGGCAGCAGAGCTTGTGTCCACATGGCAGCAGCTGCCTGGGGCAGTGGGTTTCTCAGTGCTGTGCTGCACACGGCCAATACATTTTCAATGCCACTCTGCCAAGGCAATGCCATGGACCAGTTCTTCTGTGAAGTTCCCCAGATCCTCAAGCTCTCCTGCTCAGATGCCTACCTCAGGGCAGTCTGGGTTATTGTGGTTAGTATGTTTGTGGAATTTGGCTGTTTTGTTTTCATTGTGGTGTCCTATGTGCAGATCTTCAGGGCTGTGCTGAAGATCCCTTCTGAGCAGGGACAGCACAAGACCTTTTCCACGTGCCTCCCTCACCTGGCTGTGGTCTCCCTGTTTATCAGCACTGCCACGTTTGCCTACCTGAAGCCTCCCTCCATCTCCTCCCCATCACTGGATCTGGTGGTGGCAGTTCTGTACTCAGTGGTGCCTCCAGCAGTGAACCCCCTCATCTACAGCATGAGGAACCAGGAGCTTAAAGACACATTGAAGCAGCTGATTCAATCAGCTGTTTTCAGCAGCATTAACCTGCCCGTGTCTCTTCAGAAGTGATTTCAAATTCATCTCCAGAACCTGCTGTGTTTTGGGCAATTGATCTGTGATAACTGTGTCTGTCCATGCCTGCATCCACTCCACTCCACCAGAGGCCTGAACGCAGCCTGTCTGACCCAGAGGCCTGTTCACATGTGGCTGGCACAATGGTACAGCTCGCCTCCCATGTCGCATCTCTGGAATAAAAGGGGATTTCCTCAGTGCTGGTGTCTGGAGGTTGGGCTCTTCTGCCAAAGCTGAGGTCAGGCTGAACAAATTGCCCCCACAATGCCATGCTGCTTTGCTTGGCTTCTCCATGGGATGGGGAGAGGAGGGCATGGGGCAATGTGTTAGAGAATGGGCCTGGGCTGAGCCTTCACCTGTGGGTGCCCAGTTCCCCCGGAGATGGTGAATGATCGACAGGGATCTGCCTGGGACATCACCCCATGGCTTTCAGGCACCACGGCCCGGTCGCTCTGCAGAGCAGTACCAACAGCCTGGGGCCCTGTGGAGAGCACAGGGAGGGGGTAGGAGCGGCAGGTCAGGCCAGGACAGACAAACTTCCCTGGTGAAAGGCTCCCTGGGGGCAGGGACATGCCTGGAGAAGAGCAAAGAAGCACCTCTGTGCTTGCAGGGGGTTATAAATGACAAAGAGAAATCTATTTCTGAATGCACCAGCTCGGGCAGGCTTTTCTATTGCTTGGGCAGCCAGAGCAGCCTGAGGATCCCCTGGGCCAGGAGTCTTTTCCTGGGAGAGGGGCTGGCACAGAGGGGCTTGCTGGCAGTGGACAATAAGGATGTCTTGGAGACAGAAGCAGACACTGGCTTCCATCTCCTCATGCCATGGCTGCCCCTCAGCCCTGGGGCTGATGGGGAGGCTGAGACGCCTCTCTGCCTCCCAGGAGCTACTGTGACCTTCAGAGCGGCTGGGGCTGTGGGGTTGAGTGTGCAGAGCTCTGCAGTACCCATCAATGGGAACTGCCATGGGGTCAGCCCAGAATGGGCTGCTTTTCTGGGCTGGACAGGGGGGAGATGGGTAGGGGGCGGGAAGTGATGGGGAGAGCCAGAGAGGGACTGGGCTGGGCTGGGAAGTGCTCAGGAGAGGAACGCACTGAAGTTAGCTGAGCTGTCCGACCTTGCAGGGTGAGGACTCACACCAGGGGCTGGTGCTGCAGAGCCAGGGCTCATGGAAGGGAGCTAAGACTTGCAGACGCAGGAGAGAGGAGGCTGCTCTGTGCCTTTGGTGCCATGGAGAGTTGGGGCAGGTGCCCCAGGCCATTTGTAACCCCCCAGCCTTTCTCCCTGGCCATTTCCAGCACTGGCAGCACACCCCAAGTTTATGGGTGAATTGTCCTGTTTGGCCATTTCCAGCCTCCTGCTGGGCTCAGTGCTTGAATCCCTCTGCTTGAAGCAAAGGACGTCCAAGATCGTCAGGGACTGGAGCACCTTTCCCCTGAGGACAGGCTGAGGGAGATGAGCTAGTCCAGCCTGGAGAAATGAAGGCTGAGAGGACCTCACTGTGGCCTGCCAGTACCTACAAGGACTTGATGGAGAATAGAGAGACAGGCTTTTCACCATGGGGCATGGTGGGAGGACAAAAGACAGGGGGTGGAAGGTGAAAGAGGAGAGATTAAGCCTGCAGATAAGGAAAGTCTGTTTCAGTGTGAGCTGATCCAAGTGTTGGAGCAGGTCACCCAGAGATGCTGTGCAGACTCCGTCCTTGGAGGTTTCCAGACTCAGACTGGATCAAGCCATGAACAACCTGGTCTGACCGTTTTTTTTCTGGCAGTTTGGACTGCAGAAGTCCCGAGGTCCCCTCCAACTTGAACTGATCCTATGGTGTCAGGCCCCTTCTCTGATAACCACAGAGCAAATGTTTGTGGGGCAGGAATCTTCCTGTGCTGTATGTGACCACCTAAACTAACATCTCAGCCAGCGAAAAGAGGCCGATACCCCAGTGTGACTCTCTCTCGGCAAAGACTGAGGGGTATCGCTGACAGTCCTGGGCAGGAACTGTCTTGGGAGCACAGGGCTCTGGGCAAGACACAAAATGACCTTTTTTTGAAATGCTGCTAGTCCGAAAAGAAAAATGTTTAGAAAATGTGAGTAAACATAAAAGAAAGAATTAAACACAAAGATGCAAAGCAAAGAAAATGTTTAAAAACACTTTTCAGCTTTTAAATTTTACTGTGGTTGGATGTAGGACCCAAATGCCTTCAGCTACAGGGACACAGACACCTCCTGCCAGTGCAGATGCCCTGGGAACCCCCTGCCCAGCCTCTGCCTGCAGATCCCGAGGGGCTCTGCTCTCCCACACGTCCTGCCTGAGAGCTGCCAGCCCCAGGCAAACACCTCAGGTACACGGAGGCCTCTAAAAACCGCCCTGGATGTTTTATGGTCAGGCAAACAAGGTCTGCCTGGAAAGGTGAACAAATCTGCAACACTGAGAAAAAAATAGGAGCCCATTTTCACCAGCTGAAACAATTGAATACTTTTAATATAGTGGCAGGGTTTTCCCATCATGCCAGAATGGGAATTTGCAGGGAGTGCATTAATCATAGGAGAAAAAATATTGATCTCCTGTACTTGCATTATGGCTGCTCTATCTATTATATTACACTGTGTATTCAGTCTCCCTTATCTTTCAGGTCTTCCCACCTCTCTTGATTAAATGACCATGTCTAAGGGCACCTTCTCAGCAGAGGTAGCGGGACATTTGCCCTTCCCATTGCTCTCCAGGCTCCCCTCTCCCCCTGCTTTTTGTTCATTCAGATACCTCCCAATTATCTCGTCGCTGCTTTGAGCTTCAGGGACTTAGAAACTCACCCCATCTTTCAGAAGTCAAATGAACTCTTTCATCAGCTCCTTCATGGCATTTATATCTATCCCTTCCTATCTCTCTGTTCAAAGCAGTTCTTGTATGGCTGTTGTCGTTGGCCATCTCCACTCCAGGATGTCCTACAGTGTCCCACGCCTTTGCCTGTTTCCCTGCAGGCTGTAGACACATGATCCACTTCCCCACCTTGCTCTCATCCTCCCATGTCCCTGCCTGTACCAATATCTCTCTCTGAAACAGAAAGCCATGGGCTGATCACAGACAAACACCACCACCACCAGTGACCGGTTGCACCACGCCACTACCCTTCAAGTGACATTTCATCGTCCTCATGCCCAGGCTCAGGCTCCAAAGCTTTTCCTTCCTCATGCTGTTTGCTCTACAAAGGAAATCTTCATCCTCCCTGAAACCACCTCTCAAGTGACTGCAGGCTACTACAACCTTGCCCTTGGCCTCTATGCCATGAGGCCAAAGCAGCCCAGGTCCCTCAGTTTCTCCACACAAGCCATGTGATTCAGGCCCTTCAGCCCAGCTTGGCAGGCCACCTCTGGACCTTCTCCAGTTCCTCCCCACTCCTGCAGAACATGGAGCCCCACACCAGGCCAGATTATTTCAGATGTGGCCACAACAGCGCTGAGTCAAGGTAACTCCCCTTGTCTGGGTGGTCACATTCCTTCTAATTCAGCCCCGTGTGCAGCTGGCCTTACTCATGGTCAGCATGCTCCACTGGCTCCTATTGCATCCCTTGTAGCGACCACGGCCTTCTCCGCAGGGTCACTCCTCAGCTGGTCAGCTCCAAGCTTGCCCTGATACATGCGGTTATTCTGCCCCTGATGCAGGACTGGCCACTTCTCCTTGTCAAACTTGATGAGCTTTCTGTTGGCCAAATCCCAGAGTTTCCCAGGGTCCCCATGAACTGAATCATCCTTGTGTCAGCTGTTCATGTGTGCGTGCAGGTGGCTCACCCTGTCCTGTGGTGCCTCTAACAAGATGACAGCATGAGGAATTGAAGGCCATGATGGATAATAAAAGGAGGTAGTAGTTTAACGGCCTTGCTGACCAAGGTAGGAATTCCCAATGCTGCCAGCCCAGAAACACCAACGGAGGGCAACAGGCAAGCAAAGCCAGGGCCAGCGGGTAAAGGGAAATCAGGGGTGGGCTTCTTGAATGAGAGGGATTGAGGATGACCAAAGGGAAGAACCTGGGAGAAGGGAAACAGGGAATCAGAAAGTTGGAGGTGAAGCAAAGGGTACAACCATGGCTGTTTGTGGGCACCTGTCAAGAAGCCCTCAATCTCAGCAGGGAATCAGCATGGCTGGACACACCTCTGATGGGCCTGCACAGGAATGCAGACGGCTTGGGGAGCAAACAGGAGGAATTAGGAGTCTGTGGGCAGTTCTTGAGCTGTAATCTCTCTTGGGTATCAGAGACATGGTCAGATAGTTCACACCACTGGAGCGTGGCCATGGATGGAAGCTGCCTCTTTAGGAAGGATGGGGCAGGTCAGTGAGGAGGGGAAGGTGCCCTGTCTGTGGGCGAGCAGAAGGAAAGCATGGAGCTCTGCTAGTGACAGGTGAGGAGCCAGATGACAGCCGACGGATCAGGATTAGTGGGCAGAGCAACATTACCATGGGTAACGTTGTAGTTGGTGCCTGCTGTGGACCAACTGTATTAGGAAGAAGCAACAGATGAAGCCTTCTTCTGATGAGTAGAAGCAGCTTCTCATTTGCAGGCCCTGGTCCTCGTGGCAGAGATTACCCAGCTGGACATCTGCCGGAGGGGCAGCACAGCAGGGCACAAGACACTCAGGAGGTTTCTGGAGGGCACCAAGAACCTCCCGAGCATTCAGAGAGGGTGTTAGGAAAGCCAAAGCCCATCTCGATCTCAATCTGGTGATTCCATCTGGACATGAAGGGCATCAAGAAAGGATTTAACAACAATGCCAGCAGAAAAAGGAAGGCTCGGGAAAATGTGGGCCTGCTGCTAGATGGTGTGGGACCCCTGTGATAGAGAACACAGAAGAGGCCAAGGTACTCCACACCTTCTTCCTCTCTGCGTTTACTGGTAAGACCAACCTTCAGGAATCCCAGGATCCGAAGACCAGAGGCAAGGAGCAAGGAAGACTTACCCTTGGTGCAGGAGTCTCAGCTTAGGGAACATTGAAACAAACCGCACATGCATAAGTCCTTGGGACCTGAGGGGATGCACTCATGAGTGCTGAGGAAGATGGCTGATGTCCTTGTAAGGCCAGTTGAAATCAGGTTTGAAAGGTCAAGGGGATTTGGTGAGGTTCCTGAGGACAGGAAGACAGCAAATGTAAACCTTATCTTGAAGCAGAGCAAGAAAGAGGATGCAGGGAGCTGTCAGCCTGTCTCCCATTCTACCCCTATAGACAAGCTGAGCAAGTATGGACTGGCTAAGTGGAAAATGAGAGGGACTGAAAACTGACTGAGTCCCAGAGGGCTGTGTCCAGTGGCACAAAGTCCAGCTGGAGGATAATCACCAGTGGGGTAGCCCAAGGGTTGATACTGGGTCCCATTTTGTTCAGCCTTTCATTACAGTCCTGGAGGATGGGACCAAGGGCATCCTGAGCAAGTTTGTGGATGATCTAAAATTGGGAGGAGTGGCTGATACACCAGCTGGTTGCACTGCTGCTCAGAAGGACCTGGGCAGGCTGGAGAACAGGGCAGACAGGAACCTCATGAAGTTCAACAAAGGGAAACACAGAGTCCTGCCCCTGGGCAGGAAGGACCCCATGGACCAGGACAGGCTGGGGGATGGCTGGCTGGAAAGCAGGTTTCTAGAGAAGGATCTGGGGGTCCTGGTGGACAGCAAGCTGACCACGAGCCAGCAGTGTGGCTGTGTGGCAAAGCAGGCCGACAGCCTCCTGGGCCGCATTCAGGAGAGGTTTGCCAGCAGGTCGAGAGAGGTGATCCTGCCCCTCTAGTCAGCGCTGGTGAGGCCACATCTGGAGCACTACCTCCAGTGCTGGGCTGCCCAGTACAAGAGAGATATCGACTTACTGGAGCGAGTCCAGCAAAGGGCCACAAAGATGATGAAGGCACACAAGAATCCCTCAGGAGGAGAAGCTGAGAGAGCTGGGACTTTTTAGCCTGGAGAAGGGAAGGCTCATGGGGATCTTATCAATGTGTATCAACACCTGATGGAAGAGAATGAAGAAGAGGGAGCCAGACTTTTCTCCGTGGTGCCCAGTGACAGACAATGGGTAGAAACAGAAGCACAGGAGCTTCCATCTCAACACAAGAAAACACTTCTCCTGTGAGGGTGGTGGATCACTGGAACAGATTGTCCAGAGAGGTTGTGGAGTCTCCATCCATGGAGATATTCCAAACCCAGCTGCACCCTGTATTGGGCAACCCCAGTAGGTGCCCTAGTCTAGACTAGACCAGGCAATCTCCACAGATACCGTGAAGAAGAGTCAGAAGGAACCAATGGAGGTCTCTAGTGCCACAATCTGCTCTGAGCAGGGAGAGCTTGTCCCTTAGATCAGGCTGGTCAGTGTTTTCTCCACTTGAGTTTTGGAAATCTCTGGGCCCCAGACCCAACACTAAGCAACTATAAAGGTGTGGGCTTTTTTCCTTAAACCTCATTTGAAAATCCCCCTCCTGCTTCTTGTCCTCATTGTCTCTTGTCCTCCTTGTTCCCTCCTGACTGCTAGACAGATCCTGATGCCTACTCTGACCAAGGACAATCACAACCTTCTCTCCAAGTGTGGCAACACCGGGATCCCCTGCGACTGCACCACCAGGCATTGGTGGACAGCTCCAAGGAGAGAGACACCCTGGGGATCACTGCATGGGCTCAGAGGAAGGCATGTGGAGACACCCAGCACCTAACAGAGAGGGAATGTGGCAGTGCCTGTGGGCTGACACTGAGGCAGAGCTGGGGGCAGCATGGGGGAGCAGAGAAGACCTCCAGCAGCTCCTCTGCATACCTGCCAAGGGAGTAATGCACTTGGTGGTGCTTCTGAGAGAGGATGGTGGCATGGGAGGGGAGGTACTAAGAGCTGTGGTGCAGGGCACCGGGGCTCAGAACTAGGTCTGGGCTTCCCAGCAGGCAGTGCCAGTGGCTACAGCCCCCAAAGAGCCCTGACCATGGAGAAAGCAGCAGCGCATCTCCTACCAGCTGTGGAGAGCTGCTCTGGCTACAGAGAGGCTACTGGGAGTGCTGGGGTCAATCCTGGCTGGCCTGCATCTCCAAACCCCGCATGTCTCTTGGGTGCCTGGAGCAATTGCACTGACTGGGGTGACAGCCCTGCCTGGCTAGGGACTGAGGGGAACTCTGGGTTGAGTCATGCTTCCTTCATGCAAGCCCTGACGCAGGGTCCCAGCCTCCCTTTTGATGCCACCCTTGAGGAGGAGCGATGGCACAAAGGGATGCGCAGTCGTGAGCACCAGTCCTTCTTCATCCGCTTCCCAGGCCTGGTGGAGCTCCCGGACAGCAAGGACTTCTGGCTCTGCACCATGACCATGCTTTAGGGGACCCACAGTCTGGGCATTGTCTTGGATTAGGTGAACGCTGCTGTTTTTGTCTCTGAGGCAATTTCCAGCCCAGGTCATCTCTGCTCTGATCTCTCCCTAACCCTCCTCCCATCTACCTGGCCGTTCCTCGCCCCCTCCCCACCACCCCTGCAGGGCCCCGAGCTGGCAATGCTGCTCTGCAGGGTGATTTGGCTGTGGTGCCTGGGGTCACAGGGCGACTCCACACTGGCCTTGCTGCTCAGGGTGTGGAGCATCTCCAGCTGGATGGGGATGACTGCTGCTCATCTCCCCACTGCACGGGGGAGATCCCGTTTTATTACAGAGGGGCTATGGGGCAGTCAGCTCCGCCCCGGTGTTAGACCCACTCTTACCCAGGCTCCAGGTGAGACAGAGCAGGTTCATGCCTCTGGAGAAGCGAGACAAATCCAACCATTTCTCTAGGAACATTATAACCACAAGTAACAATAATGGTAAAGTTAAATGATAATGGTATTGGTAACAATAATGATAATACACCAAAGCACCAGGTTTGGATGGGATATCCTGGGAGTCATTTGTGGAGAGAGATGGAGAGTTGATCACTATTGCAGAAACTTCCATGTAATCCTAATTCCACCCTTGAGCTCATGGTTCCTCATGCTGTAGATGAGGGGGTCACTGCTGGAGGCACCACTGAGTACAGAGCTGCCATCACCAGACCCAGGGATGGGGAGGAGATGGAGGGGGGCTTCAGGTGCTGATAAAGAGGGAGACCATGGCCAGGGGAGGAGGCATGCGGAAAAAGGCTTTGTGCTGTCCCTGCTCCCAGGGGATCCTCAGCACAGTCGTGCACATTTTCCCACGAGACCCAGGAGGGTCCTGCAGTGGATTTTTGGAGAAGGGTTGTGCAGCCTGGAAGCACAGGGAGGTGGGAAAGTTCTCACGTCAGGCACAGACACTGAAGCTCTGACACCGCAGTGGCCCGTTCTCTGACCGCGGTTCAAAGGAGGATTTTGTTCAAAGGACAGCCATTGACTGCGGTTCAAAGGAGGATTTTGTTCAAAGGACAGCCATTTCTTTGACACTGTCAGACCCATGTTTTCCCATGCAGCCCTTTGATTGGCTGCCTGCCTCCTTTGGACAAGGAAGTGCTGGGATAGAAAAATATGCAGATTGATGTACAATAGATACATTTTGAGAAAGATATCTAAAACTGAGTGGACAAATAAGTATAACTATATTTTTATTTATTTATGATTAGAGACAGTATTTCAAATACATATACTTCTATACACATATACATGTGTATGCATTTATATATAGATATATGTAAACATTTATAAAGGCAGAGAAATTGAATCTATATAGCCATTACAACATAGGTATAAAATGGATAAAACCTTCTTTAATAAGAGCTACTGGAAGGAATAATCAGAGTTTAAATGTGAATAGAAAGCAAAGTACAAGGGTGGGTCGAGGTCCCCCACTTTACCAGGCTGCAGAAGCAGCCCAGACATGTCTGGGCTGGGGGGAATGTCAAGAGGTTGCGGAGGACACAGACAAGCTGGAACATGCCCGAGGGCTATGGCCCCCTCCCAGGAGGCCACCAAGGGGCCCTTGGCCCAAATCCTGTCAGCATACAAAGAAGAGCTCAGTCCTGTGAACTGGCCTAGGAGGACCCCACATCCCAGCCCGGCCCAGCAGGATGGCTATGCAGGGTGAACTGGGGAGGACTCTCAGATTTTCTCTCTGCTGCAAGACACAGGCAATGCTGTCTGCGAACCTTAAAAAAAAAAAAAACAGGACAAAATGCCAACTTCAGAAGAATATGTGCATGGGGACCATATGGAAAAGACCCACAGAGGATCTGAGCAAAGACCATGTGAACGAGAGGAACTAGCCAATGAGCCCATGAACAGCAAACTGGATTTTGAGGTGCCAAAGAGAGGGGAAGGGTGCTGGTGGGGAACTCCCTTTCCCCAGGGTTGTGGGGGATCTGACAGCTACCTGTAAGACCAGTGTGGGGTGTGGGCTGGTGATACATGTGATTCCTTGTCCTGAGGTTGATAATCTGATTGAATGCTTCAAAAAAGCTCTGGCTGACTGAGTGAGGGGAGAAGTCAGGAGTGTGCTGGGACTTGTCCAGGTCCACCTGAGCCAGACCAGCCAAACCCAGTATGCTGTGTCTGTGTCATCTCAAAGGATGGGGAAGGGAGTGGTGGTGGAAGATGTAAATGTATTGAACACTGTAGGACCTGAGCGGGATGCACACAGTATGGAATAAGGGGTGGAGATTGTACTGGGTCCAGCTGGGATGAAGTTAATTTTCTTCTTAGCAGCCCCTGTGGTGCTGTGCTTTGCCTTGGTAGCCAAAACAGCTTTGACAGCACACCGACATTGTAGCTATTGCTGAGCAGTGCTTGCACAGCATCAAGGCCTTCTCTGTTTCTCTCAACAGCGAGGAGGCTGGCTGTGGCAAGAGGCTGGGAGGGGACAAAACCAGGATAGCTGACCCCAACTGACCAAGTCGATTTTGCACGCCATACGATGTCATGGTCAGCAATAAAACTGGGGAGGAGGGTGTATTCTTCAAAGTATCCTTTGCTCAGATACTGGCTGGGCATCGATCTCCTGCTGTGAGTGCTTACTCCTCCACTTATTAAACTGTCTTTATCTCGACCCATGAGATTTGTTTTCTCGCTTTTCTCTTCCAGTTCCCTCCTCCATCCCGTTGATGGGGAGTGAGCAAGTGACAGGGTGGGGGCTGCCACATGAGGTCACCCCGCCATGTCAGCACATAGCAAATAGGTTGGTATGTGCTTGAGTAGATGATAGGCTGAGAGCTGGCACGTGGCTTGTGTAAGTGGTTGTGAGATTACTGATGCCTGAGTAGCTGATAGGCCAAAAGCATGCACGTGGCTTGTGTTGGAGGTTGTGAGGTCACTTGTGCCTTTGTATCGCATAGACGAGTGGATAGCAAGTAGGTGGATATGTAGTGGTCAGGACACTGGTGCCTGAGTAGCTGATAGGCAAGAGGGAGACACATGGCTTGGGTATGTACTTGTGATGTCACTCTTATCTGAATAGCTGATAGGCCAGGACCAGGTGCATGGCCCTTATAGGTCCTTGTGAGGTCACCGGAGGCTGAGTACCCCAACAGCGAGTATATGGCAGACAGGTGTACATGTTCTTGTGAGGTCATGGGTGCCTGAATAGCTGATAGGGCAGGAGCAGGCCCACAGTTTCTGTAGGTGGTTTTGAGGTCATTGGTGCCTGAGTGGCCGATAGGCCAGGAGCAGGCCAATATCAGAGGTAGATGCTATGACATCATCTGTGGCTGAGTAGCTGATAGGCCAGGAGCTGGCACATAGCTCGTGTAGGTGCTTCTGATGTCACCAAAATAATATTTAGACCACGCCCAAATATGACTTTTTGGAAGAACCATCATCAGCAGAAGTCCATAGACCACACACACGTGTGATGGTGTAACTCATGCGCACGCAGCGTTGGCAGTAGGAGGGTGTGAGGTCACCGTCAGTATAACCCATGAGCGCACAGAGGTGGCAGTAGGAGGGTGGCAGTGGTCACATCACCAATGGCACCCCATGGCTGTGGGGCTTGGTGCAGAGCAGCTGTGTGCCATCCCAAGGGCATCACGGGGGACGGGAGCTGCCCGGCCCCATGTCTGCAAGGCCGAAGGAGCAGCCCCTGCAGCCCTGGCTGGAGCAGTCGGGGTGGGGGTGGCTCGGGGGAACCGCAGGGATGTGCCTGGGCACGGTGCCAGGAGGAAACCACAGACTTCCTGCCTGGGCGCTGTGCGGGGAGCGCAGGGAGCGCTGCAAGGCCACGTGGGCTGTGGTTTGTGCACCTGCAGGCTGGAGCTCCTGATCCGCCTGTGGGGAATAACGGCCCCTTGGTGACAGGCTGAGAGTCAGGGACATGTCTGAGCCTCTGGGCTGTGGGTCTGCTGCCAGGGCAGGGACATGAGGGACCTTCCATGGGGCTCTCCAGGGAAGGATGGGTGAGCCAGCACTCCTGGGATGGGGCTCTGGCCTGGGCTAAGGCCCTTTCCCAGCTGCTGCTCCCAGCACAGTGGGGTCTGTAGCAGGGTCAGGGGCTCTTTCTTTCCCTTCCTGACACAGCCTCCGGTGCAGTCCCAGCCCTGTGGTTCCCATGGCACGGGCATGGCTGGACACTCTCACCTTGGGCTCTTGGATGTGCCTGGCATAGGAGATGCCCAGTGCTCCTGGTCAACACAGCAGGGTTCAAAAAACCCATTTCCCATCACCACCACCAGCCCTGTCCTGTGATGGACCCCACCACAGTGACGTGACACCTGCAGCAGAGCCGTCTCTCATATATGGTCATGAATGGCACTGGAGAAGTTCATTGGAGGGCTGGGCTGTGTCAGAGGGGAGATAGCTCCCGATAATGTCTAAAAAGGTCCTGCTGCTTTGATTGGCTCGTCCTGTAGCTGGGCTGGGATCTGCAGAGATATATTGCCCTCCCGTTATGACTGTCCCCATGAGTCCCCAGGAGCTGTGGCAGGGAGTGTGGCGCGGCAGGGATGTGCTGGCAGGGCAGGAGGCTCCGGATGGGCACAGAGGGACTCCTGTCCCCTCAGATGCTGTGGCTGCTCCTCTGGGTACAGCTGTGCAGAGGTAAGTGCCAGTTCCATTGTCCCACAGCCCAGGGCCAGCGGGTACCCGCATGGTCATCGGGATCTGTCTGGGAATGGGGTTGCTTTGCAGGTGCTACTGAGATGAGGGTCAGAAGGTGCTTGAGTCCATGGACCCTGTGCCTGCCTGTCTGGGTGGGAGAGTACCTCCTTTTCCAGGGCTCCGGTGTTGAAGGTAGCCTGTGCCTGGCTGGATTCATAGACAGCCTGTCCTGGGGTACCCTTTTGGGACCCCCTGTTGCCCAGCACTGTGCCTCTGGAGGCGGTGGTGGCCTAGCTGGTGACGGCAGCACCCAGAGATGCACATGGCACTGCCAGCCTCTGGGGTACCCCGGAGGGTTTGTGTGCTGCTGACTGCCCCCTTGTTCCAGGGGAGCCCTGACCCCATGAGGGCAGTTTGTGCCCCGCAGAGAGAAGGGGACAGGGGCATCTGCATAGAGAGACATCCTTCCTGGGGGGCCAGGCCCAGTGCAGAGGCCGGGCTGACACCAGGGGCAAGGAGGGGATGTGGGTTGGGGCATCATCGGAATCATCTTGGTGGGAACATGGAAAGCCCTGGGGGTGGGGGTGGGTATGGATGGTGCCGGGGCAGGCGGTTTGCATGGGAAGCTGCAGGCCTGGGTACACAGGGCTGTCCAGGGGGTGCTGGGCTGGGGAAGAGAGGGTGCCCTGTGCAGGGCTGGGCACAGTGTGCAGGTGTGTGTGGGCAGGGGGCAGGTGGCCGCTGCGGTGGGAAAAAGTGCCTTGTGCGGTGGGATGGCAAATGACCCAGCAGGGCCAGAACTGCACACAACCAGCCTTGCACAGCTCATGGGGATAGAAAGGACCCCCACACTGCCCTGGGGACAGCCTGGAGGGGAGAGCGCTCCCAGCCTGGCACCACTGACATGGCCTGGGCAGGGGCTTCTGTAGGAATAAGTGAGATTGTGTTTTACTTTGACGAGATGCAGCTGTGCCCTTGAGGCTTGTTACAGGTTCGCAGGAATGCAGCTGTGGCCTTGAGGCTTGTTACAAACAAGTTTGTGAAACTTAGAGGCAGAAAAATAAGGATGAGATTGGATACATCCCTGAAAGAGGAATTCGTGTGCACCAGCTTGAAGAACCAATAAGTAACGCTGAAGAGACGCGTGGACGAAAGACAATAGCCAATGAAATGGGTTTTGCTTGCTCGTGAACGCTAGATCATATTATAAAAGGGATAGATTGTAAAAATAAAGGGTCTTCGCCTGTCTTCGCCTGAACTCATATGCGGAGTCCGTGTCTCATTCCCTTCAAATGGTGACCCCAATGTGATCCGGAGGAGGCAGCGCTGCAAGTAGCGTCCGGAGGGAACCCCAGCTGAACGACTCAAGCTGACGGCAGGACCGCGGCTTTAATCCCGGGACATCACCTTAAGAAACAGGTGAGCAGCTTGGCAGTAATCATAGGAGCCAACATATCAGCTGAAGAAGCTGCTATAGTTAAACTTTTAATGCAGCTATTAGCAAAACGAGGAGTGAAGTATGACGCATATAAAATAAAATTATTACTGAAGTTCTTACAAAAGCAAGGGACTCCTTCTACAGTCTCTGCAGTATTTGATGTGAAAGCTTGGGAACAGGAGGGCAGATGATTTGGGAGGCGGCATCCAGAGGGGACACTACCGCCACCGAAGTCATGACTGCTTGGCGATTAGTGACTGAGACCTTGTGCTAGTGGCAAGCTGGAAAAAAAAAGAAAAAAGAAAAAGAAAAGAAAAAAAAAGGAAAATAAAAAGAAAAAAAAAGAAAAAGAAAAAAGAAAAAGAAAACAAAAAGAAAAATAAAAAGAAAAAAAAAAGGTACAAAACGTAGTTGCTCAAGCGGCGCAGATAAGGAATAATGAACTGGGTGAAAGTAAGCCCCAAGATAAGGAAGCTCTTATAGACTCGGGGGAAAATGAAAAGAATGGGAACTTGGGTGAAACAAACAAGGGAACAGGACTCAGACCACCTCCCCCAAGTTCCATTCCAATGAAATCCACTCCGTACTGTCCCCCGTGTCCAATGCAGCCGCCCGTGCCGCAGGCTGTACCACAGCCTGAGCGAGCCTTCGACCCCCGGGATTGGTGGGAACAGCTCCGTAGGGAAGCGTTGAAAGATGGAGAAACTGCGGGGTTCGCGTTTCCGGTGCGGGTACAAGATAACAGCAGCCGCCCCCGCCCCGCGCCGCCGCTACCCTCCGCACCATTTTCTCCTTCACCTGCTCCTATAGCTTCAACACCTCTGCTAAACCTTTCGATCTCTGCAGTCAGTACCCCTCCACTTCCCCGCCCACCTGCCCCCGGCCCCTGCTGCGTCGGCATTCTTACCGCTCTTCTCTACCACTCCTGATACCGATACTCCACAAACCCATAATCGACTGCCGCCCAAGGAATGGGGGGCGTCAGCCCCTGCTACAAGGTGGCAAAAGATTAGACACCAAGCATTGCAAGCGGGAGATACAGCTTTTTGTTCAGCGATAGCGTGTCCTGTCATATGCAGCAACGCAAATGTCCCCAATGAGCATGAACCTTTTGGCTATAATGTTTTAAAAGATCTACGACAAACAGTTGCCGCGCATGGACTGGGTTCTCCTTTTACACAATCCCTGCTACGGGGAATATTTACAAATGAAATAGTACCATTTGATATATGCATGCTTACTAATCTTATATTGACCCCAACGCAAAAGGTGATCTTTGAAAGCACCTGGCGTACCGCCTGCCGAAACGCCACAATTATCAATATGCAGCGACAACAAGGCGACCCTTTACAAGGGGCAGGACTCCCACAGCTTATGGGGGATCCGCCGTTAAATCATCCAACGTTACAGGCACGATTACGACCAGAGATATTAGCACAAGGCAGAGACCTTGCTTTACAGGCATTACTAAAAGTGCCGGATGTCAGAAGAGCGACAAAATCATTTACATTAATAAAGCAAGGGAGAGGAGAGGGATATATCTCATTCTTAGATCGTCTTAAAGAGGCTTTGGAAAAACAAGTCAAAAATGCAGAAGCAAGGGAGGTCCTACTCTTAAAATTAGCCTTTGAAAATGCAAATATGGACTGTAAAAAAAGTGCTTTTGCCTCTAAAAAATCCCTCCTTAATGGATATGATAGAAGCTACCCAAAAGGTGGAGTCAATGTTCCATAATATGGAAACATTAGCTACAGCTTTTGCCACCGCAATGAAAGTACAGAAATCATGTTTCTCCTGTGCTAAAAGTGGACATTTTAAAAGTGATTGCCCACAACTAAGAAAAAGAGATACGACGAGCTCTAAACAGATATGGACTTGAAATAGCCCCTGAAAAAGTGCAAAAACCTGAACCTTGGAAATATCTGGGCTGGAAAATCCTGCAACAAACAATTGAACCTGCAAAAACAAAAAGGGGGAATGCCAGGAGCCACTCCAGCAGACTAAGTAAAGCCGTGTATGTGTTAAACTACCTGAATATGTCTGAAAATAATATTCCTGTTATTATCTCTCATTTTCTGTCTCTTCAATCAAAAGATTTAATAGCCACCCCCACAGAGGGCTTGATTGGAGTCGGCGGCCTTTCTCAAACCTTTCAAAGTACCCACCTGTTCAATATCAATACCCAAGAAGGGTCTACATTTACTGTATGGTCATATGTGACAAATTTGTCCATGAGCCTGTTGGGGCGAGACGTAATGTCCCACTGCAGCTTCACCTTAAATTGTCCTGAAAATTTTCAGTAGCGGCCATTGATGAGCGACCGACAATGAAACTTATTTGGAAAAAAGAAACACCCATTTGGATAGATCAATGGCTGCTCCCCAAAGAAAAGGTCGCTGCCCTTCAAGAACTGGTCAAAGGAGAACTTCAACAAGGACATATCACTCCTACAACCAGCCCCTGGAATTCTCCTGTATTTGTTATAAAAAAGAAGAGTGGAAAATGGCGACTGCTACATGACTTGAGACAAATAAACGAAGCTATGGAAGAAATGGGAGCGCTCCAACCCGGCTTGCCCTCTCCAACAATGATACCCCGAAATTGGGACATAATCATAGTAGACTTAAAAGGCTGCTTCTTTACTATCCCCTTACATCCTACGGATGCACCGCGTTTTGCATTTTCGGTACCAAAAATTAACTGAGGCGAGCCAATGGATAGATACCTCTGGACTGTCCTGCCTCAAGGAATGAAGACTTCTCCAACGATCTGTCAAACATATGTGGCTAAAGCCATACGTCCTGTGCGACTAAAATTCCCGGAAATGTATATCTATCACTATATGGATGACATTTTACTAGCAGGCCCCACGAACACCATGGTGCGTGAAGCACTACCCGTTTTAAAATATGCATTGCAAAGCAAAGGACTGCAAATCGCACCAGAAAAAATTCAAATGGAAGCACCATGGAAATATCTTGGGTGGAAAATCTTACAACAAAGTATCCAACCTCAAAATGTGATCATTTCAGCAGACATAAAAACCTTGAATGATGTACAAAAACTATTGGGAAACATAAATTGGATTAGAGCGCAGTGTGGTATTGATAACTACACATTAACACCCTTATTTGAGCTACTTAAAGGAGATACCGATATTAACGCACCACACCAATGGACAACCGAAGCAAAAAACGCACTGAGAATCATAAATGAAAAACTCTCACTGCAACAATGTCACCGACGACTTGAAAATTTACCCATACAATTATATATCTGCAACCAAAACCAACAGCCTCTAGCAATCATTGGGCAATGGGAGAACAAAGGAGTAGACCCTCTCATAATGTTGGAATGGGTGTTTTTGCCACATCAGCCTGCGAAAACCCTGGCTACTCGTACTGAAATGTTCGCCGCCTTGATAAAAAAGGGCAGAGAACAAATTGTAGAAATGGCTGGAGAAGAGCCTCATCTCATTGTCCTTCCTGTCGTAAAGGACTACTTAGATTGGTGCTTACAAAATAGTCTAGAACTTCAAATGGCCTTAGCAGGGTTTAGTGGAAGAACTGATACTCATCACCCCCCCCCCCCTAAAATGTTCACCTTTTACAAAAATGTGAAAATTGAAGAGGTGCCACTATACCAGTGGCAACTGGTTAAGGGTCAAACAGTGTTCACCGATGGCTCAGGGAAAACAGGAAAAGCAGTCATCACATGGCAAAAAGAAGGTCAACGGCAACACAAAATAGAACAAATTGAGGGTTCACCTCAATTAGTCAAGTTGCACGCCATTACCACAGCTTTTAGAGAATGGCCTCTAACTCCATTAAATATTGTATCAGACTCACTATATGCTGTAGGAATTGTGCAACGCATTGAAAGGGCACAACTAAAACGTATACTGAAAGAAGCCTTGTTTTTGAAGTTTAAGGAGCTATTATTCTTAATAGAACAACGAAAATATCCCTATTGTGTAATCCACATTAGAAGCCATACAAACTTAGCCGGGTTCTTTACAGAAGGAAATGCACGAGCCGATTACCTAACGAACATTGCATTACATACCCCAGTACCAAACACACTTTCTCAAGCTCAATTATTGCATCAATTTTTCCACCAATCTGCCAAAGCTCTTGTGAAACAATTTGCAATCTCTATGGGGGATGCAAAACTCGTTGTGCAAACATGTCCAGACTGTCAACAACAACCATCCCGCCCATTGTTTGCGACAAACCCTAGGGGACTCTCTTCCCTTCAGCTCTGGCAAACTGACGTGACTCATGTACCGGACTTTGGTCGGCAGAGATATGTTCACGTTTCCATAGATACCTACTCCCATGCAATCTGGGCCACTGCAATGACAGGTGAAACTAGCCGGCACGTACAAAGCCATTTCCAAGCTGCCTTTGCAGCGCTTGGTATTCCAAAAGAAATAAAAACAGATAATGGCCCTGCATATGTCAGCCACGTGACACAAAAATTTTTCCACACATGGGGTATCACTCATAAGACAGGGATACCCCATTCCCCCACAGGGCAAGCTACTATAGAACGTGCACACAGAACCTTAAAAACTCTATTGCAAAAACAAAAAGAGGGGGAAGTTCAGGAATCTCCCCAAAACAGATTAGGAAAAGCTATATATGTACTAAACCATTTATCACTGCCTTTTCAACATGAAGATGTCACACCCATAGTCAAACATTTTAAAGCTATGGAGTCGGGAATGGCACATATATCACAGGAGAAGGCGATGGTAATGATGAAAAATTTAAATACTGG
Organism: Platalea leucorodia; assembly: GCF_965183815.1. NCBI lineage: Eukaryota > Metazoa > Chordata > Aves > Pelecaniformes > Threskiornithidae > Platalea > Platalea leucorodia. The sequence goes on from NW_028121397.1 coordinate 25,099, forward strand.
GTGTTGGGAAGGGCCATATCAGCTACTAACTTGGGGTCGAGGGTATGCTTGTGCCTCAACAGATGTAGGACCTAAGTGGGTACCTGCAAAGTGCATAAGACTGGATATTGCATCGGATAACAAGAACGAACAGCAGAAGACACTGAACTCTGAGAAGACTGATGGGGAATGACTTATTAGATAACTCCAAATTAATCCATAAAGCAATCAAAGATTTGAAGTTAGCAAATTACAAGTCAGTGATGGTTTTGGTTGGCTGAATCACTTACTAACAAGTTGGGGAATTGGCGGGTGGATAATGTCTGTAATCAAAATAGGTTTTTTCTTGTTACTAATATTTTGCACTATAATAATGATAGTTTCTTGTCTAGTGTCTTGGGTACAGAAAATGCTATAGAATATGATTAAACAAGCTTTTGTGGTAGAAAAACAAAAAGGGGGATTTGTAGGAATAAACGAGATTGTGTTTTACTTTGGCGATATGCAGCTGTGCCCTTGAGGCTTATTACAAACAGGTTCACAGGAATACAGCTGTGCCCTTGAGGCATGTTACAAACAGGTTCACAGGAATGCAGCTGTGGCCTTGAGGCTTGTTACAAACAAGTTTGTGAAACTTAGAGGCAGAAAAATAAGGATGAGATTGGATACATCCCTGAAAGAGGAATTCGCGTGCACCAGCTTGAAGAACCAATAAGTAACGCTGAAGAGACACGTGGACAAAAGACAGTAGCCTATGAAATGGGTTTTGCTTGTTCATGAACACTAGATCATATTATAAAAGGGATAGTTTGTAAAAATAAAGTGTTATTATCATCGCCATTGCCATTGCCCTTATCGTTGTCGTCGTCGTCTTCGCTTGTCTTACTGCCTAAACTCATATGCGGAGTCCGTGTTTAATTACCACAGTTTCTTACCCCGTGTCGCCGCTCTGAGCTCCCCTGCTCACCCAGAAAATGCCCCCGAAGCAGCTGCAGCCCCTCTACGCCTCCCCGCAGGGCGTCTGCCCCCTGCCCGCACCATGGTGCCTGCCTGGCTCGCCCGGTCCAGCCCAGCCCAGCTGCTCTCCTGCAGCCAGCCCCAGCCCTGGCCCCGCTGCCACCCCGCTGAGGTACGGTGGATGCCATGACACGCTGCTCGGGGCTGGGTGCTGCCCCCGCCCCGCCTACCTGCTCCCTGCGCTCGTCTATGAGCAGCCTGGGTGTCCTGGGCTTGCAGGGCCACCAGGAGGAGGAGGAGGATGCAGGGGAGAACCACGGCCCCCCACGATCGCACCACGCTGCTGCTCTGTAACCTCACAGCCCCGTCGGGCCATGCCCTCCGCCAGGCCTCCCCAGCGCGCACCCGTTGCCAGGGAATTACTGAACCTGCACACTGCTGCATTTCCCTCTTCTACACGAGTGTGGAAGGAGCAGGAGTGGAGAAGGGTGGACCCATTTTGGGAGGCAACATGGCTTATGGGAGTGCACAGGCACTCAGCACTTGCTTCCCAGAAACCAATCAAGATCAAAAGCTCCGTACGAAGACTGCATAAAAAAGCCAATTTCAAGTGCCTTAACTTGCTACTATTTTTGTCAGGCAGCGTTCTAGCAAGAAACTAGCTTTTCCCACGAGTTTTGCTACAGCTTCATTACCTTTAAAGACACCACTTCTTACCTCTGCTGCTCCAACACAGCCTCATAGCCCAGCAAAATCCCACTGCAGGTAGGAAACCTTCACCACACAGAGATGGGCACGCTATGGGAATACGTTACTCTCAACAAACAGACTTTCAGCCACTCTGGCTTACCAAAGTTCAGGCAGTGTTTGAAAACAACAACAAAAGCGCGGGGTTCTTATTCGCCTTTTATGCAGTCCATTGTATCGGCTGTTCAACATAAAGTCCAACTCCAGTCTGAACCCCAGAATAAGAAATGCCTTCCTAAAATCTCCACGAAAAGGAAGGGCTTTGGAGTGGCAAGATCAGAAGACATTCATGAAAGCACCATCATGCGAGTGCACATCCCTTATCACAGGCCACCGCCCCGTTACCCAAGTAGTGATGTTCTCAGCTAATCCGCAGCCACGGCCGTCTGGAAGAGAGCACATGGTCTCTTGGTCACTAGTGCTGAGCACGTGGGCTGGAACTGGAGCTGGGAAGAAAACCCTATGAAGTCAGTCTGCTCTCATCCGAGTACATTAGGACAGGTTCAGTTCACATTTCCGAGGAACCACAGCAGGTCCCATCTGTCCCTCCAGACCCCAACACCGCTCTTGGGCAGCCTCCCGAGGAGCAATAAGCACAGAACAAGAAACCTTCCTTCAAAATGAGGCCCACAGCCTGCTCTTTCCACAAGATGCAGAGAGCAGCCGCTGAGAAGAACCCAGCTCTGCCGTCTCCGTAAGGAGACCAGCTCCTAAATGACCCCTAGCCCTAAACCCACCGATCTTCCCTAGGGCAATGCTAAAGGAAACAGCGGAGCACAGGCGCCCCTGCGCATTCAGTTTAAGCTGATGGGGAGAAGGACAGAGGACTAGAAAGAGACCAATCAATCAAGACAGAAGACAGAGGAGCCGAGAGAGGAAGAAACTCCCAGGGAAAATGCTAAAGAGGTGGAGAAATGAAGACAGATCGGGATGGGGAGCCCTGGTGAGACATGGAGGAAGAAAAAGGAGCCTTGAGGAGAAGGGCAGAGGGACGGGCGGGAGGGAGGAGAAGAAAGAAGGGGGGATGAAGAAAGACAGGGAGCAGGATGTAGAGATGGAGGGAGAAGGAGGAGGACAGGGAACAGAAGAAAGAGACTGAGAAATAAAGAGAGGGTAAGATCTGGATGAAGAGACTGAGAACGGGAAAAAACCAGCAATGAGCTAGAAGAAGAGGAAAAGAGAGCTGAGAAGCAGGAAAGAGGAAGAGAGGACAAATAAAAGGGAGAGCCAGCTGGACAGGGGTGGATAGCAAGAAAGAGTGGGACAGGCAGCAGGACAGAGAACTAAAGACAGAAAAAACGGGGATAGGAAGCAGGACAGAGGGAGAGCGAGAGGAGAAAAAGGGGCAGGGATCGTAACAGAAGTTGAGAATGAAGCAGCAGGAACAAAGGGATAGAGAGAACAGAAAGATAGGAAGAAGGACGTGGGATAGAGAGAGAAAGACAAGGAAAGGGAGCAGGACACAGATTGTCAGAGAAACACAAGGAGAGGGAGAAGGACAGGGCGATACAGAGAGAGAAAAAAGGGTGAGGGAGGCAGGACAAAGGGAAAGACAGGCAAAAATAAGACAGAGAGAGCAGGGCACAGATGGAGGTAAAAAAGCCTGGGTTGGGCAGCAGGGCAGAGAGATGAAGACCAAAAAAACAGCACTGGAGTGCAGGAGAAAGATGAGTGAGAAATGACAGCAACAGGGAGCAGGACAGAGTGACAGAGCGGAGAAAGTGAAGAGGGAGCAGGAAAGAAAAAGAGGGTGGGGGAGAGACAGGGAGCAGGGCAGAGAAACAGAGAGGGAATGAGAGGGGCAGGGAGCAGGACAGGGAGATGGAGCAAGGAGGGAAAAGAGATGGGCAGCAGAACAAAGGGATGGAGAGACAAGGATGGGGGCAGGGATCAGGACAAAGGGATGGAAGAAGAACAAAATAGTGACGGGCTGCAGGACTGAGAAGAATTTAAAAAAAGACACAGGGAGCAGGAGAGAGTGACGGAGAAAGAGAAAAGGAAGAGGGGGCAGGGCAGCACTGGAGGCAAAAACCACCTGTGATGGGCAGCAGGACAGAGAGATGGAGAGAGAAAAAAACAGAGCGAGAGAAAGTGGACAGAAGGGGCAGCCAGCTGGACAGGGGGATACAGTGAGAAAGGAGGGGACAGGGAACGGGACAGAGAGAGAAAGGCAGCAAGAGGAAAAGAAGGACAGCAAGAGGATAAAAGGGACGGGGATCTTGACAGAGATGGAGAAAGAAGCAGCAGGGAGAGAGGAAGGGAGGCAGAAAGAGGGAGAGGGAGCAGGAGAGAGAAAGAAAAAGAAGGGCTGGGGGCAGGAGAGAGATTGCAAAAAAAGCCTAGGGTGGGCAGCAAGACGGAGAGGAAGTAGAAAAGAACAGGGGCAGGGACAGGGGCAGGGAGCAGGCCAGAGGGATGTAGTGAGAAATGACGGGACAGGGAGCAGGACAGAGCGACAGACAAGAATAACGGCAAAGAGAAAGAGAAAACCAGGGCTGGTGAGCAGCACAGAGGGGTGGAGAAAGAGAGGGAGGTTATCAGGAGCCCTGCAGAGAGGTGGGGGTGGTGGGGAGAGATGGTCAGGGAGCAGCAGAGAGGGACAGAGAGAGGAGATGAACAGGAAGAAGGAGAGGGACAGTGGGATCCAGACTGCAAAAACACAGTGACAGTGAACAGGAGAGAGCAAGAGAGAGAGAGAAAGAAAGAGAAGCAGAAGGAATGAGGGAGAGGGGAAGACAAGGACAGGGAGCAGAAGCTACAGGCAGAAAGAGACGAAAGACAGGGAACAGGCCAGAGAGATGATGGGGCAAAAGAGAGGGATGCAGATCAAGACAAAGAGATGGAGAAGGGAAAAACCGCGATGGCCTGCAGGACAGAGAGAGACCGAAAGAAAGAGGCTCGGGGAGAAGGAAAGAGGGGCGACAAGGAAAGTAAAGGGAGAAGGAGGATGGCAGAGAAAGAGAGACTTGAAGAGATGGGGGGACAGGGAGCAGAGCACAATAACAGAGATGAAGGGAGGCAGGGGGAAGCGAAAAAAATGACACCGAGGGAAAGGGGAGGGGGCAGGGAGGGACCGGGACGCAGAAGAGGGGTGACATGACCCCAGGGGCCCAGGACTCCCTGCAGTTCCTGCTCTCTGCACTGCCAGGCAAATTTGAGAGTTCAGGCACTTCTCTCTCTGTCTGTCTGTCCTTGCCTCCCTTCCTCTTCTCTAGCTCCAGGTACTTGACTGTCCTCCAGGGAAGAGAACGCCTGGGTGTCTTACAGCTCTTACAACATGAGGCTTCCCAGGTACACAGCCATGCACACGCACACGCACACGCACACGCACACACTACAGGGCCATGCTGCAATTTTCCTTACTTCCACAGGCCCTGCGGTGCCCGTGGGCAATGTGGTCTGCTGAGGCCTGCTCAGAGGGGTCCCTCCTCACCCGGAGAGGCTGGCTGTCTCTTGGCTGCAGCTGGAGGCAGCAGCTGGCTGCATCCCCTTCCTTTCATCCTCCAGCTGCTTCACCTTCTTCTGGTCTCTTCAGCTCCAGCTGCACCGGCTCCTCTCCAAGGCCAGTAAGCATCCACCTGCCCCTTGTCGCCCACGTCGCCAGGAGAGCAAGGCCAGAGAGCCAGAGGCAGAGCCAGTGCGAGAGGGCCCGGCCCTCAGCTCAGCTGGGCCGCAGCCGGAGCAGAGTCGGCGCCTCGCAAGAGCGACATGGCCGCCCGGCAGCCCCGTGCCCAGCACTACAGCTCCCGGCATGCCCCGGGAACCAACATGGCCGCCCGGCAGCCCCGTGCCCAGCACTACAGCTCCCGGCATGCCGCGGGGCGCCCCCTCCTGCTGCCTGACCCTGCGCGGCCACCGTCCCCCGCCCCGGCTGGGCCTCACCCCCCTGCAGCCCCATGGCCGCCTCCCTGGGGCTGCGCTGGCCCAGGCCCAGGCCCTGGAGCCCCGGTGGAGGAGGGAGGAGGAGGAGGAGAGAGGGACAGAGCAGGAGAGAGGGGTGGGACAGGGCGGTGGGGCGGCAGGAGAGGGACGGGAGACGGACAGAGGGACGAGAACGGGGGGAGCTGGGCAGGGAGTGGAGGAAGGAAGAATCCTGGTGAGGAGCTGGCCCAGGGATAGAGCGGGAAAGAGGTGGAGGGGAAGGGGAGAGTGGGGTGCAGGAAGAAAAGTAGCGCTAAGCAGCAGGACAGAGGGCCAGGGAGAGAAGCAGCAGGGCAGGGAGGAGGACAGAGGGACAGAGAGACAGAGTCAGGGTGAGGGAGCGGGAGAGGGGGGCAGAGGGACAGGAAAGGCAGCAGGAGAGCGGAGTGAGAGAGAAATGGGAGAGGGAGTGGGAGAGAGGGAGCGAGGGGAAAGGGTGAGAGGGGAAAGGAAGGGGAGGGGGAAAGGGAGAGGCAGGGACGGAGAGCGGGACACAGAGCGAGGGGAGGGCGGGAAACAATCCAGAGGGACGAGACACAGAGGGAGGCGGATGGGGAGAAGGAGGCGGAGGAGGAGAGAACAGCGATGGCCTCCAGGGTGGAGAGGGAGGAAGAACAAAAGGGGATGGGGAGCGGGACGGAGGCCAGAGAGAAGCAGAGGCAGTGGAGCAGGGGATGCAGTCAGGAAAGAGGGCACAGGCTGCAGGACAGGGAGGAACAATTAAGGGCGGGAAGCAGGAGCTGGTGACAGAAAGAAGAGAGGGAGAGGGAGTGGGAGAGAGAGATGTAGAGAAAGGAAAAAAGAGCAGCAGGCTATAGGAGAGAGAGGGAGGAATTAGACAAGACAGACAGGGAGTAAGAGAAAGGAAAAAATGGTGACGGGCTAAAGACAGACAGGGAGAAATTAAAAAAGGGGGAGCGGGAGCCAGAGAGAGAGCCATGGGGAGAGAGCAAAAATAGGAGTGATGGGCAGCTGCCCCATTTCTTGTGCACTCCCCAGGACCTGCATTCCCGGGAGCCGCAAGACACGTGCTGCCTGCAACAGCCCTGACCTGGGCCCAGTCCTGCGCCCTCATATTGGTGACAGTCATCACCTTGCAGGGTGGCCAGGGCTGGGGGAGAAGAGCCCAGCTGGAAGGAAAAATATCGCCCAGCGGTTTTTTTGTTTGTTTGCTTGTTGATTTTGCTTTTAAAAAAATACTATTGAAGCTCTAAATTCAACCTGCAAGAAAAAATGACCCATGGGAAGGCACCAGCCACACGGAAGGACAAGGGTTTCCCCGAGGGTATGTGGCTTTTTGGTTTTTGCTTTTGAGTAAGAAAACTGCAGAGAGGCTGCTATCATTTTGTGACATTTTGTAAAGTCGTGGACTGAGTATCGCGTGACTTGAAACGTTGCTGAAAAAAATGGTGGGTGTTTGCCTGCGTGTTCTGGAGGCATTGGGTTTGAACATCTGCTCGTGGCGGTGACTTCATGCAGTCCTTAGCTCCTGTCTGAAGGCACAACGTGTGCTTAGGACGAGGTTCATCATCCATGGTAGTGGATGTGAATCTGTATTTCAGATAGATTTCTTGATCATTTTGGATTTGGGGGGGGCCAATTTCTTGTCAGACCTGGGTCGATCAACCTTGGTTTTGCCTCTTCACGTGGCTGGTGAAGAGCTCGTAGGAGGAGCAGAAGGGTCAGCACTTCTGTTTCCACGTTGGTCACTTGTACTGGAGTTATCAGGGTTATCTTCCATCCGCGGTTTCTTTGCGGGCATCTCTTTAAGCCTCTTGTCTGTTTTGTGAGGGGCAGCGGGCTTAACGGGAGACCTTTTGTTCCTCTTTAGTGCCTCAGACGTTTACCTGTCATTGCTTGTTTGTTTGCTTTTTATTTGCCGTGCTTGATTTAAAAAGCTGCTTGTAGCTCTTCAGATTTCTGTCCTTAAAGGAAGTCTCAGGTATTTCTACGCCGGAGTGAGGTGACCACAAAGGACTGTCCTTGTCCACTGCTGCCAGCCTTCAGTCCGGAGAAATGTCTTGTAGGGGAGTATGCTCAATGGCAATGTCACTCAAATGCATCTGAAGTGGGGACCCTTTAGAGAAGAGAATGTGAGCAACACTTCAATGGTGTGCATCTAGTGAGGATGAAAGTACCTGCTTTAACTTTTTGTGGCTGTTTTTGCATTCTTTGGCAATATCTACTTAAAAGTCTGCTTCGGCAGCAGCAGCAGGAGAAATCACTTCTGATTTCTGTGTCTGACTAAAAGAACTAACCTGCTCATACAGAGACCTGATGTGAGGAGCGGGATCGGGTACCACCTCTGACGGGTCGTGCTTTCCCTGGGCGTGGGGTGGTGGTTTGTGCGTGGCAGTGGTCTGTGCTGCTGGGTCCGCATCCGCGTTGGTTGCCAGATGCAAGGCAAAGGGCTTATCCTCGTTAACAATTACTTGTCTAATTTCAGAAATTGTCTACAGAGAGTTAAAAATGAAACTCTTCCTGATCGCTGTGCACTAGCAGAGAAGCAGCGAGGGGGTTTCAGGGCAGTGCCTGCGAAAGAGCCTTTAGGAGATCCTGTCCCTTGACTCTCAGGTGGGGCGATGAAGAGTTTGAGCAAGTCATGGGTGTTTTGGTGTTCACCAAAGCAGGTTTTTTGTCTTTTGTCGCTTATGTAGCTTTACGTTTCTTATGTAGGAGAGCTGTGAGGCTGGGAGGAAAGACTGTGGGTACGAGGGAATGTGCTTAGTTCCATACCAAAGGAAGATAAAATAAATCTCTAAGTAAGGGTCAGTGTAAGTACTGAGAGTTTGGGCTGTTTAAATGTTGGCCTGAACTTTTACTGAAATGGATTTGCTTGCACTTCTCTTCTAGTTCTCGCGTGGGTACAGGAAAGAAGGCAGCAGAGGTGCACTCTAGCTGAAACCCCTTTTTATCGCCGGCCATAAAGGTGCCTCTTGGCTGGGAGCCTGAGAAGGACCCCGTGGTACAATTCTTGATTCCTTACAGGCAATCTTAAGGCTACTCACATGTGCTTTTTTACAGTCTAAAAAACCTGTTGGCTTTGGCCGTGAGATCGCCTGTTACCATTCACTTTTGAGGATTTGTACGCACAAACCCCGTGCAAGCTCGCTTAATGCACATTTATTAGCTGAGTTTGCATATTTTGTTGCAACTTTGCTGCTTTCAGCTGGTTTCTGTCTGGTTTCTTCTAACAATAGACCCACTTGTATAGGCGAGGTCACTGCCAGTCAAGCTCTCTTGCGCATCCTTCGAAGCCATCTTTACATAGGAGCTTTTTCTTACGTACCCCAGTCTGCTGGTCAGCTTTTTCGCCAGGGCTAGTTCAAAGCCTGCGCAAGAGGATGCAGCTGCTGCCTGACAAGTGTTCTTGATATCCCCCAGGAGCTCGATGGTGATTCATTATCTTCAATCTGGTTATGGCTTCCTGCAGAATAGCGAGTTAATCTATCTGCAAATATCCACATTGTCTTGGAGTCTGCAGGGCCTGATAAGCTCCATCCAGGAAGAAATCTGCAGCGTGAAGGCTTATTGCAATAGGTTTTATGTAAGGGCTTCTGGAGAATCTGCCTCCCATGCTCGGTGGATGTGGTATACAACAAGGTTTTGGAAGGATTTGTGGAGTGATACCAATTCCCTTTAGGCCTAGGAACAGATCTACGGAACACTCCAGGCATAAGCCTCCCCTTTTTGTCTGTATGGTCATAAGATCTGAATTGTCCATGTCCCTCCATTCTATGAATTTTACGGCTTATTGGCATTCCCAGTTCCCAGCCCCTACAGAGTGAGTAAGCTTGTCCATAGGTTTGCTCTCCAAGCATACCCAGGGGTCTCCTTTCAGACCGGTGACAAACCCTTCTTGGCGGAAGGGTGCTGTGCTTCCTTTCTTCAGTGAAAATTCGTAACGTAGGGGCCTGTCCTTGTACCACTGAGAATTCAATGGGACGGGTACCCAGGAGAGTAGATTTGGGGTAGAGGATAGGCTTTTAGTGCCTATCCAACAGTCGGGCTTATTTGCCTCTGCTGCTGTCGTTTGGAGTGTGGCGATGGCCCAATTATGGAATGAATGCGTATAATCCATATTCCACCCCAGGCTTATAAGCAAGGCTACCATATTAAAGCCTAGGCTTCCAAATCACTAGTGACAGGAAAAACAAAGAGACACAAGTAGCAAAACTAAGCATCCCTTGGCTATAGAGGACAGCACTGAAATCAAAAGGGTTTCCTGACTCCAGAAAACCAAAAGGCATTTAGAGATCTAAACCAAGCCGTGGTGGAAGCTCCCTCGTTAGCCCCGCCAGACTCTAACAGGTCTTTTATATTATATTTACATGAAGAGAAAGGAATAGCCAGTTGGGCCAGAACCGTCTGCAAGCTGTAGCATATTAGTCAGCAGAACGAGACCTGGTAAGGCAAGGCATGATGTCATGCGCTAGGGCTGTTGCAGCAGCAGCGGTGAGGACTGAGAAAGCAAGAAATATTGTCCTGGGGCAGCTCCTATCGCTCATGGTTCCTTCTTTGCTTTTTAGTCCTCCTCCCCAGAGTTCAGGCAGCCGTGGATGTGCCACAGTGGGGAAGTACCTTGGTTGATGGCAAGAAATAGAAATGGTCGTGGGCTTCTTTGACTGAACTTCCCATAAATGCACCCAAATACACTCCGACACCCTGAGATGTCCCCTCCCTTCGCTGGCCCTGCGGCGCGGGCAGCCGAGCGCCAGCCGGCAAAGGCCGCTGCATCTCCCCCCAGCTGTCTTGCCCTGGCTGGCTGCTGACAGGAGGGGACAGCGGGTGGTGACAGCCTGGGGGTGACAGGAGGGACACCGCAGGCCCAGGGGGCGACAGGACACCGCAGGCCCAGGGCTGTTGGGAGAGGCACCACAGGCCAGGGGCTGGCGGGAGGTGACGCTGGGTGGTGAAGGCCCAGGGGGTGACAGGGGGAGACCGCAGGCCCAAAGTGGGGCAGGACAGCGGGCGGTGACAGGCTGGGGGGACAGCAGGGACACCAGCGGCCACGTGAGGCGCAGGGCGGTGGGTGCGGTGTGCCGTTGTGCGTGCGCCATTATGTGTGCGCGGTGACACGCTGACGGCAGCCCCTGCGGTTGTTGGCCGGGAAACCCCTCGGCGGAACGTTGGGGCAGGGGCACCCGAGTTGCCATAGTGAGCGGTTGGGCCGAGGTGCGCTGCGTGCGGAGAGGGAGCGGAGGCTGAGCCGGGGCCGTGGGGGCCTCTCCCCGTCGTCCACTCGCCCGCTTGGACTGCGAGGAGGAGCGGGCAGGAGCTGCCGCCGCGGCCCAGCTCCATCGCCGAGGGCTGTGGGCAGGGGCGTTGCAGGGGCGAGGGCCGGGGCCTTGCAGCACCGCCGGGATGGAGTCCACCACTCGGCCTCCATCAGCCGAGTCTGCCTGAGGCCAGGGGGCCTGGCCGTGGTGGAGCGCTGTGGCCTCTGAGCGGCCTTGAGCCCAGCCCGTGCTGCTTGCCTGGCCCCCTCCGTGGGCCCTTCCCCGAGCTGCCGCAGGCCCTGTCCTGGCGCGGAGGCTGCGACGCCGTCTGCTGCGGTAGACGTCGTCGCGGAGCAGGCACCGACCATGTCGTGCATCCACTATAAGTTCTTTTCCAAGCTGAACTACGATACAGTCACCTTCAATGGGCTCCACATCTCCCTGTGCGACCTGAAGCGCCAGATCATGGGCCGCGAGAAGCTGAAGGCGGCCAACTGTGACCTGCAGATCTCCAACGCCCAGACCCAAGAAGGTGGGTGGGGGTGGTGGGCACGGGGTGGGACGCGATAACGGGATTCGGCCACAGTCGGTAGCTGTGACTTGTGCTGGGGGCCCGACAGAGCTGTTGTTTTGTCGTCGCTGTCCTGACAGCTACCTTCAGGGCTGTGTTTTAGACACGTTTTTTAGCTTTAGTCCTTTCCGATTAAAAAAAAAAAAAAAAAAAATTAACTTTTTAGTCTACATGGATTGACTTCACCTGTAACAAAATTTCCTCACCAAAATGCATTCAATTAATTGAGGCAAAGGAAAAATAAATGTATGAAAGCCAACTGGCCCCAGGTCCCTTCCCACAACGAGCTCAGCAATGTCCTCTGCTGTATGCAAACACTCTTCCACAAATTCTCTGACTGCTGGCTGAGCCAGTAGGATCCTTCAAGCACCAAATACCAATATGGGCCATGATGAGTGTCCTACACAAATAAAGCCGTTACTTCACCAAGCTATTGTCACTCCTCAGGTGATCCATTTAAATGTGGACTGATTGACTTGGAAGGTGAATTCATTTTTATAGCAGTCTGTCATTAGATGGCTGGAGCTCTCTTCAGTGTGCACTTAACAAGTGGATTGAAAACAAGCACGTACCTGTCTCTCTCCAGATACATGCACGGATAGTCGCTTCAGAAGGCAGATGTCAATGCTTCTCCTCTAACGGTCAATGAATTGTCACAAGACACTAAAAGAGGTCTTATTCCTCTTTCTGCGTCGTACACCCGTTGTGCGTGTTCAAATTGACCGCTGCAGGCTTGCATGATTTGTGAATCAAAGCATTGGTTGCTGTCCTCATATATACAGTCTCTTTCTAGGAGAGGTGCTGCCGCTTGCAATCTTCTGCAGAACCCCCGCAATCCTCAGTTGGGCACAGGCGTAGCAAACCCCTGCCTTTTTGTGGAGCCACTGTTGCTTATCGCGTATCTCTGAAATCGAAATCCGGTGGTTTGTGATCTGGAGCAGGAAGAATATTCTGCACGGCTTTGTTCAGCAGCTCAACACCTTGAAGCTTGGGGCTTCGAGAAGTGCAGCTGGCATGATCTCCCCGTTCTTTGTCTGGGCCTCAGTACTGTCGGAGCTCCTGCTCCATCAAAATGTCCCAGGGCAGGCCTTTCTTGACAGGGGGCTGTGCAATGGTTAGATTTTCCTTTTGAGAAGAGCTCTAGGGGTTGGTTTCAGGATATGGGCCTTCTGGAAAAGCTTCTGGTTTTGTCAATGGTAGTCCTTTCTAGGACTAAGACACTGAAAAATGGAGCGTAAATTGTGAAATATTGCTATTTTGTATGTGATCACTGAGCAAAACCACCCTGACAGAGCTTGGCTGGGTATGCAGCATCTTTGGTTTTCAGACCATCGTTCTGATTTAGTCTGTGAAGGTAAGGGCTTTTGATATTGAAAACTGTAGGCAGATTACAGGGAATGGCTGCTGAGAGTGCTTTAACATATTTAGTCATATCCAGCTTGTGGAAGTGCAATATCAAAACCATTCTCATGGAGAGATCTTTGCATTTTAAGCTGTCTCAGTCCAAGTGTCTCAGGCAGGTGGTTTTTTGTTGGGGCCTTGTGTAAAGGTCAGGCGGCTTTCCTCCTCTTCAGCAGACTGACATGGTGTGAGCCAAGGCAGAGCATGGGTAGCTTCAGGCACACGCTGTTTTCGAGAGGCTTTCCGAGGCTGCCTTCCTAAGGAATTTCCATTGAGTCTCTCTGCTCTGCAAAAAGTGAATGGAAAGTATTCACGTTCCTTTGGTTCATTCAAACGAGATGAGCAGCTGAAGAGGGGAGATACCGCGTTGGAGCCCATTCTGCCCTGCTTGTGAAAGCAAGCTCAGAAACCGCCCAACATTTCTGTGATCCAAATTCTAGAACTGCCAGCCCCGTTTCCATTTCAGCGTAACGAGCAGCTGAGAAGTGTGGCTGTTGATGGATGAAGCTCCAAGAAATAGGCAGCGAGGGCAGGCTCTCTTCCGTGTTCTGTCCGTCCTGAGCACCAGCAGCGTAGCTGAAGCGTTTTTAGTGAACGGCTACTGAAGCAATGGCGCAGAGTTTCCAGGCTTTAGCGCAGTGCCTGTTTTGCTGCAGGGCAAGCTGGTCAGGCTTCAGAATCTGGTGTATGCAGGTGAGACTTTGCTGCTGTTTGTTTTTCTTCAAAGACCTCCTGGGTTTGGAGCCCAACAGCAGCAAAAGCCACTTCAGCTAGGTCAGGAAAGAACCTCATGCATTAGCAGAGCCTCCTTTAGTGACCCTTGGGACCATTTTGCTGTTGGCATTCCAACTATTTTAAAAAAAAGAACAAGATGGTGCTGCTTGTGTTTGATTATCAGACCTGAAGATTTCTTGAACTGTACTGTTAGTGTGTTGAGATGATAAAAGCGCGATGTTACACATCAAATTTTGCTTTGACATCTGTGAGGGGGTTCTCTGAAGTGCTGTGTAATTAGCTATTAATACACATTCTTCGGAAGCGACTAATGTTTTTGTCTGTATTTGTGTTGTTTGCAGAATACACCGATGATAACGCCCTCATTCCTAAGAACTCCTCGGTCATCGTTCGAAGAATCCCTGTTGCAGGAGTTAAAGCTGCCAGCAAACCCTACGTGATGTAAGTATCCGTAAAGCATTGCATTCTTTGTTGGGGGTTTCAGTGTGTTAACTTTTTTATTGCTCTTAGTTTACAGAGGCATTCCGATTGGATCTTTCTTGTGAAAGCTGCTGTTAGTTTTTGTTGTAATGGGGTAAATTTTAATGTATCTGTCCCAAAGCAGACTTACCTTTTCAGACCTGCTGGGCCATGGGGTTCAACCTCCAACAGTGGTAACTTTTAAGATGGTTTCATTGGGTTTGTTCTTGGGGTTGATTCTTCTGAGAGCCAAGTTGTGGATCCTGTTTCCTCTACATGGAGAGATTCCTTATTATATGTGTTTGCTTTGATGGCTTTTATAGTACAGACAGATAGGCATTGTAGTGTAAACTTGTAATTTGTTTCCATCTCCGAAGAGTCTGCTTCTCGGGGTTTGACTCTTCCTTGCATTTGGGGGAGGGAGGGGGAGGGATATGGCAGCTCTTCTTACCCCCCAAATCTGGGGCTTTTGCACGCTAGCTCTAGAGGACAGACCAAGAGTTGCCGGCTGGCGAACCATGCAAACAAGAAGTTCCATTCAGAAGTGATTCTTAGTAGTTTCCTAAAGACAATGTCCGTTTCAGGCAAGAGAAAAACAACAATATCCTAAAGTATATTGCCTTTTGTGCGAGTACGATGAAGGAATGGTTAATCCTTTCCAAACTTGAAACTCAGTAAGCCGTTTAGCACGGTACCAAATGTTACTAGTTATCCTTCTAAGTCTGTTTTTACCCTGAGGTGATACCGGTGCCCCAGGTTTTAGTTCTGTATTCCTAAGATTCACGGAGGACAGAGAACCGGGCATATTGATTAAAATGACAGCCCTTCAAATGCAATCCCGACTACAGGATTATTGCTGTCATTTATGTATTCATGCAGTCCAGTTCTATATTAGCTCCACTGGCATTGTTTGGAGGGTCCTGTTTGCCAGCCTACTTAAAGATACACCTCTCCACCACAATTAGTTGATATTATTAGCTTGGGGTTCTGCCACGTCTTTCTAATGTTGGTTCTCAGTAAATAAACTGATGAGTTACAGCGTGTCTTGAACCAACAGTACAGGAGCATCCTGGGACCCAGGAAGCCTTTGCAAGCAAAAACCCCTGAATTAATGTGGCTCTGCATGTAAACTTTGGGCGTATTACTGCCGTGGTTGTTACAGTGCTTTCAGGCGCTGCCTGGTAATTCTGGACGCCACAGCGTTGTGCTTATAAACAGGGCCTTGTGTTGGGGGTTAATTTCAACGCGTATGCTTAGCGCCGTCTTGTCAATGCATCCTCCGTTTCGGGTTGGATGGCACCCTCTCCTGGTATTGTAATGCTGCCCTGAAAGGAGAGGAGAGATGCTGCTAGCATCAAAGACCAAATAAATGCCTGCATGTGGGGATGAGGAAAGAATGGCCCTCTCTATTTGTACCTAAATTCCACTGCAGCCTTTGAATTGCCTCTGCTCATGGCACACTTTGGAGGATGTATGAATTGTTTGCTAACGCTATCAGCGGTTGCATGTCTGATCCATGATGAGTAGCATGCAGGTACAGATCAATGAGTGTGTGGAATCTCAGCGAGTGTTCAAATGTAATAAATATTTCCTAAACTATTGTAACATTTTCAAGATTATCTTAATGCAAATTCTGGCAATCAAGACCTTTCTCTTTTGTCGCAGGACTCCTAAATCGCACAAAGCCCCAGGAACTGCTTTCAGGTGACCTTTCTATTACTATTTTGAGTCAATATAGCATACGTAACACATTTAATATTTTGGCACTTTCATAGCTAAATATGGCAGATACCTGAGCACAGGGCTTGGGCTTCCACAAAGCAACCCTGTTCTAAAGACTCTGCTGCTGACAGTTTTGGTATTTCTTTGTCCGACGGCTGATTTTTTTAACATAAGTGCACTTGCACTTCAAAGTGTCTAGACTGTCCCTGTTCTTTCTTAGAAACTAAAGTGCTGTATCTGGTGCCTATTTGTAACGCTGGGGGCACCCACATTGGCTAAAGTGACCTTCGTGTTTTGGTGGCTGATTATGGAAGAACACAGACCTGTAGTACAGACTTTGTATTTTTGATACTTCCATAGCAGAGACAAAATACCTGAGGGCTTGCTCTTGCACTGCTGTGTTCTATAGCTGTAAGCCTTAGAGTAATTTGTGACAAAGTAGAAACGTGATTTGGGGATTTTTTTTTAGTTGCACTGCATGTACCAAGGGAGAACAGTTTGTGTATATGAATAAATTTCCACATGTACGAGACTATCGGGACATAATGTTTTGATATTCAGGTTTTATAATCGGTTTTCACTACTTTACGTTGGGTACAAGTGCTTTATTTGAAGTTCTGATCACCTTTATTTCTTCTTCTAGAAGAAGTCGAACTGAGCCAGCGAGTGGCACATCAAGAGCAGTATGTAAAACACAATCTCACACTTTTTTCTACACACTGCCCTTAATTCTAAACAATGCAGCTTTGTAGTAGTTTTCCAAACATTAACTTAATATCTTTTCCAGTGAAACATAGCATATGTTGTAAATACAATGTCTTTGATTGGGCATAGTAAAAACTGAGTAATGCCATTATTTGCACAGCTCTGATGTGAACGTTGGTATTTGTGCCCAGTAATGCGTTGTATTTCGTACTGAGTCTGCTAGAACATGTCCTGAATGACTTTGTGTTGTACAGAGGACGCGTGATCGGTTTTAGATCATGTAGGTTCAGGGTTTGCACAGCTGAACGTGGTGCCGTGTTCTCCATCTGGCTGCCTAGAGCTGGCAAGATGTATGTTTGTACAGCTTGTCGTGTGCTTTTTGTTTCTTTCAGGAATAAAGCACTGGAAAGCTTGCCAATTGTTGTTGAAGAGTAAAGCAGCAAAATTGAAATGAGTTAAGAGTTTTTTAAAAAGCATGCACAAAAGCTTACACTTTGAATATTTCTTCGTTGTCTTGTCTTGTGTTAGCTATCATTCTCCACTTCCACATTTGCGCTCTTGCCCTAATGTTACTACGCCCAAAGCAGGAAAGTGGATCCTTTTTGACTTCGATTACTATTTCAGTAACAGCAAGGATCTCTAGTTGGTGTTTGTCCTTCGAGGCTGCAGAAATGCAGAGAGTCATGGCCGTTGTTTTAGCACCGTCAGGCACAACTGTGGTCCTTCCTGGCTGAATTTTTAGTTTGGCCAAACTCTCGGTCACCTTTATTTCAATAATTTGAGCAGTTGATTTTTGTCTAGACAAAGTGGTGGTTACTTGTATGGCTGATGTGTTGGTGATGGATTGGTGTTCTTATTTGGGTTTGGTGGGGGACGGTGAATATTCTTAAACTGGTGGACAGGAGGGGCAGAGTTCATGTTTCAGGGCATATACGCCCGTGCTTTATTTTGACGGGCAACTGTACTGTGTTCATAAACCCAAACCGTGTGCATTTCTAAATGATGAGACGTTAACTGCTTAATTTACAAACTACACTGAAAAGAAGTCTCCTGTCGTGATGCTTCCTTCTCAAACAAACTCAAGTACTTTTTTAAGTCCTTTTGAGCTGAAAATTGACAGCTTCCTTACCCTTTCAGCTTTTAAGCAGTTGTGAACATTGGACAGGGGTCCTTCTCTGCGATATTCTGGAGCAGTGAGTTGATCGCAAGCGGGTTTGGTTCTTTTAGTTTCTTCTCATGAACCACATAGGCACTCTTAAGCTGTCATAGGCTTGGACTTTGTTTTGAGCAGATACAGATTGCACTAGGTTAGAAATGCCTCTTTGAGTGACACTCAGAGGACATAGCGCAGGCTCTCAGGCTACAGCAGAGGTTAACTATTGCTGTGTTTTGATTGTAGAACTTGAATCTGTGTTTCATTTTTTGTGAACAGATTGATGACTCTTCTGCATCTATTTCTCTGGGCCAGCTTGCTAAGGTATGTACATATTCTTGTCAAATACTTTAAAAAAACTGTGTTAGCTTCATATTTTTAAGTCCTATACCATGATCTGTAGCTGGATGACTGTTGTAATGTGAACACAACTTTAATTTAATTCTTAGCAATTTAAAGTTTTTATTTTAACTTTAAAACGTGTGTATATTTTGGTACTATCCTGTAAAGAGGAGCTGCCCGTTTGGGAAGATCGAAGGGGAGTACCTTCTCAGCCTCAACATAATGTTGCAGTATTACTCATCTGCAAGACACAAAGCAGCAGCACTTCGGAAGCCGTTTACCGTTTTTCCTATGTTTTGTTAATTTTGCGTTGGAAACTAACACACTTTTTACAGAAGAATTTAATTGGCTGTAAGTTATGGCCATTTCAAGGGGGTTTGCAACAGCCAAAATAGAAGCGCTTCTGGAACACGGACAATTGCATGGCTATTTTTGAATTTCTAGTCCTTATAGTTCTAGATGCATTCTGTGGATGCTGCACAATTTCATCAGTTGTAGCGTATCTACAGTGGACACCACGATCTAATTTGTTTGAATGCAGACTGTGTAAATTGTGTCAGTGTACCTAACTGTCGAGAGGAACATGCCGATGCGCATGTGTGGCATTTTAGCAGATGTGCCCTTCTGAAATGGTTGTAACGCCCTGTTTTGCTATGGAGCTGCTTGCTGGTTTTGCTCAGCCAGGTGTCACTTTGTCGGGGAAAGCACTAGTGATGGCCCTTTGTGACAGGCGTAGTGCTAGCCAATTGAATTCCTAGTCTGCAAAGTTACAAAGATTAGAGAAGGCAGGGCTTAATGCAGAGGAGCTGGTTCTTTCTTCTGAAAATAAAGGCTGGAGTTCATTGCCGAGAAAGAGAAATCTCTCCCCACGGGTAACTTCTTCCCTCTCTTCCTGCAGAAATTAAATTGTGTACACTGGGGGGAAGGAAACATAAATTTGTTTGGAAGGCAGCCACCAAAAGAAATTGGTCTCCATTGGTGCTGTCTCTGAACGTGTCCTTGGTTCTGTAAACTCCTGTGAAGTTTTACTCTGAAATGTGAAAACCTGTCCAAGTAGGGCACACATTGAAGCTTTTGAGAAAATTTAAGTATTTCAGAAAAATACAGGAACATAGCATAAAGCAGCTCAAAACTGTTACTTGCTCTGACCTCTTCAGTGCAGACTGGCTTAGCATGGAGGCAATGTGTTAGCAGGTTTCTGTTTTATTATTCCCATGTATGAAATGCTATGTTTGAATTTTGGTCTGTTCCTAGTAAGGTTTTGTGGGTTTTGGGTGTGTTTTGTGAACCGTTTGGGTTCAAACAAACGAGTCAAGTATCTGTAAAGTTTTCTATAAACATTAATGATTTCATAGATGTCGATCTGCATTATGTGACTGTGGAGAAAAAACTGTGTATATGAAACAACCATTTAAGAGAATGTTGAACCTGGTTGGTTGCTTTTGGGAGTGAATGCATCTAAAAACAAAAGCAGGGGTGGTTGACCTGCATGATCAGTGCCTGAAGGTCCAGATCATTTACAGTCACTCCCTCAGGCCCTGCTTGTATCTGGGCTGGTGTGTAATAAAAACATTGGAACAAACACGACTTAAAAAAAAATCAGCTACCTTCAGTAATTCTGGATAAGGTTTCTATTACGATTTGTATGTTAAAAGGACACAGTCAACTGGAAAAACCGGCAGGTTTTGCTTGCTGCAGTTAAATCGCTGAATATGAAGAGGGTAGCGGGGGGGAACGTGCAGCTGGGACTGCCTACAGCACATCGTGGTCAAATTTCCACTGACAAGAATCTTTTGTCTTGCTGAGGGATTATAAAAAGCTTGATTCCTTTTAATGCTTCTGTGTCTGAAGCTGAATTTCAGCCAGCAAGACCCACTTCCCCGACTCTTGTGTGTCCTTTTACTGCTGCGAAATGTAAATAATGGTACTTGCCTGCATCTTTTTCAATTAAATGTCCAGGGGCTATCTTCTGCTTCAAATAGTCTGGGGCTTAAAAATCCGTTTAAAAGTGCTGGATAGTATAATTTTTCCTACACAGAGCTTCAGTCCACTTGGAAGCACATTGGATTGGTTACAGGAGTCTTTGTGTGAGGTACAAAGAGAGCCCAAGGTTTGGAGTGCCCAAGAAGGCTCTTTTCAAGTAGGTTCCCAGGCCCATAAACCCCCTGCAGTGGCCTAAGGACTCCCCAGCGCATCTTCAGCACGGCTCTGTTTTCTGTCAGCGGCTGTTTTCATGCAACCTCAGCCCGCGTTGTGCTGCTCTTTGCAGGATCGGGGGAGTGGTGGTGTCTTTGGCCGTGTGGGCTGAAATGTGTTTCTAATGTGTGTATTGCCTGTTGAACAGACTGCCAATCTGGCTGAGGCCAATGCTTCTGAAGAAGATAAAATCAAGGCTATGATGACACAGTCCTGCCATGAGTATCATCCAATCAAGTAAGTGTTGATAACGTCCAATCTGTTCTTTGAAGATGATGGAAAAATCGTAGAGATGTTTGTTTTAACAAGAGAGACGCACGCATAGCTTTTTCTTTTTCCCAAAAACCTTTTAGTTACATGAAGAAACCCTTGGGTCTGCTTCCACCATCATATACCTGCTTCCGTTGCGGACAACCTGGCCACTATATAAAGAACTGCCCAACAAATGGGGTAAGATTGAGGGGGACTTCTGGTGTTACTTGGGGGTTCATTTTTTTACCTTGGCAGTTACCTAACAACTACATGACTGCTCATCTTTGGAATTGTTTCTCTGGGGGTGAAGCCCTTCAAAATTCAAGGGAAACCTGGAGTTGTAAATGTAAACTTTTATTTTTTCCAGGTCATAGACATTCAATATGTCCATAGATCTTTCTCTGTGAACTTTCATGCATATTTTTAGATATTCCAATATCATTGGAAATGTTTCTGGTTTTAACTCTTTTTAACAACAGTTCACAGTTTTTAGTATTTCGTATAAACCCAAGCTCCTTTCTGTTGACCCCACCCGCTGAATATTTGCCTGTTTTAATGACACAAGCCTCTGGGTGAGTATGCATGCCATTTACCGTTGTATATGCGTGAGGTATGAACTGAACCTTCATATACAGTTCCTCAGTGCCTGGTTCAGAGCACTGAACTGAGCTTGCCCTGGGAATTGCGCTTTGGAGGAGGAGCGGGTTGGTGTCTTTTCTGAGCGGAGGGCAGGCTAAGGGATATTTCACCCTTAAGGAACCTGAAGTTAAGCCCAAGAGTGTCGACGGCGTTCAAAACACTGCTCAAGCCTTGGAACACCCTGGCTATATTCATTTAGGAAAATAAGTATTTTAGTCAAGCAACCCTTCTGTTAAGGAAAAGGAGAGGATTAAAGGCTTTTGCTGCTTAGAATAATCATGGACATGTCATTTTAAGTGTGGGTCTTAAGATGAGCTATGTTTGCCTTTCTTCTCTTAACAGGGCAAAAATGTTGAGTCTGTTCCCAGAATTAAAAGGAGCACGGGAATTCCACGGAGTTTCCTGATAGAGGTGAAAGATCCCAATACAAAGGGTGCTATGCTAACCAACACTGGGAAGTATGCCATACCAGCTATTAATGCGTAAGTAGGGAATTCATTGGACCGACCCAAAAGCGAATGAGAGAAACTGTGCGTAAATGTCTGAGTGGCCAGGCGACCAAATCGGCCAGCCTCTGTAATTGCAGGGGAGGAAGCATTGTCGTTGTATCTGAACCTTAAAATCTGTGATACTTTCTAAGATTAAAATAGGGTGGCCCTACTGCTCATGGCCCTGGAAGCTGGTTAAACTAGTGCTGTGCTAAGAATCTGTATTTCTGCAAAATATTTCAGTAGTGTTGACAGTGGGAGTTGTTCTCTCTGAAAGCTCGTTTTGCTGCTGGTTTATGTTTCAAAGGCTTCTTGCAAAATGTAACCCATCGCCGTTGGACTGAGATTTCCTCCCCCTCTGACTTTTATCCAAGCTCACGTGTGAAACAGGCTGAAGTTTCCCTGTTGCTCTAAACTCAGAAAATCCAGCCGTGGGCTGACAAGAGGGGCTGTTACGAAATGCACTTGGTAGCACTTCTGCTTTTCTGTCGTGGATCTCCTTTTGTAGAAGCTGGAACATAGACTGCCCTTATTTATAAAATGGAATTACTCGGAGACTCACTTCATCCTGAGCCTGCAATTTACCTTTACCCCCTGGCAAAGGAGAGGTGGGATTCCTTGCACCCAATTTCTAGCTGTCAAAACATTATTGTTGTAGTTGGAGCCAATTTCTTAGTTGATCCAATGAATGGGAGAGTTCTGCAGAAGGAAAATTGTTCCCCCCTCCCTCTTCTGGTCTTGTGGCTATAGAAAAGCAGTTTAAACGAGATGCCTGCGTCTTCGAAGGCTAGTGTGGAGCGAGGAGAATTCCATCTCTTGTCTTCCTTTGATAAAATCCTACGCTTGGAAAAGTTTTCCTTTCCTCGTCTTTCACTTTTTTCTTTTTCCTCCCCTCCCCCCCCTCCAGGGAAGCTTATGCCAGAGGCAAGAAGGAAAAGCCACCCTTTTTACCCGAGGAGCCGTCCTCCCCCTCCTCCTCCCATGATCCCGTTCCAGAGGAGCTGCTGTGTCTCCTTTGTAAAGATACAATGACTGATGCCGTGGTTATTCCCTGCTGTAGAAACAGTTACTGTGACGAATGTAAGTGTTACTCCCAGGTTTGTTAATCCCCAACATCAAACTGATCTTCTGAAAGCAGACATAGGAGATAACGGCATTACTTTGTCACCAGTTCGATTTAAGACTGAAGTATAGCCTGACTAGGAAAGGACTCTCCTTGTAGAAAGGAAAAAAAAAAAGGCAGAAAGCTTTTTCCCCTTTTTATGTATCTCGTTAAATCTCTTTACACGCGTGTCGTGGTTTAACTCCAGCCGGCAACTAAGCACCACCCAGCCGCTCGCTCGCTCCCCCGCAGTGGGATGGGGAGAGAATCGGAAGGGTAAAAGCGAGAAAGCTGGTGGGTTGAGATAAAGACAGTTTAACAGGTGAAGCAAAAGCCGCGCGCACAAGCAAAGCAACACAAGGAATTCATTCCGTCCTTCCCATGGGCAGGGAGGAGTTCAGCCATCCCCAGGACAGCAGGGCTCCATCACGCGTAACCGTTACCTGGGAAGACAAACGCCATCACTCCCAACATCCCCCCCTTCCTTCTTCTTCCCCCAGCTCTATATGCTGCGCATGACGCCATACGGTGTGGGATAGCCCTTGGCTCAGCTGGGGTCAGCTGTCCCGGCTGTGTCTCCTTCACACTTCTTCTGCCCCCCCGGCCTCCTTGCTGGTGGGGCGGTGTGAGAAGCAGAAAAGGCCTTGACTCTGTGGAAGCACCGCTCAGCCATAAGGAAACCATCCCCGTGTTACCAACCCTGTTTCCAGCACAAATCCAAACCATAGCCCCCCACTAGCTACTATGAAGAAAATGAACTCTGTCCCCGCCCAGACCAGCACAATACGGAAGGACGAGTATGAGAAGAGTGCGTAATTGTGCAGGAGATTCCAGAATTAGATAGTGACTGCATTTATTTGTCCACAGCCCTTTCTCTCATACAAAATTATATAGCCAGCTCTGGTGATTTGGTGTGGTCTGCAACAAACGGATAGTCAGGCATTTAATCCGCCTTCTTCTCCACCGGAGGGTTGGTTAAAACCTTCAGAACTCAAACCTCCTAATGTGTTGAAATGTGTTTTCTTCATTAACCTTGAGGTTAGTGACTTCTCACTGTACTAGCCAGCGGAAAGAAGATCAGTCGGAACATCAAGGCACAGCCTCCTCTACATCTTCAGGTGTTGCATGAGTGCAATATCAAACCGTATAGTTATTTGCTGCAGACTGGAAATTTTTTACACTGTTGAACATTGATCGCTCCGTGCTCTCAATTCAAGACCATATTCACCCATTAACCACACACTTGTGTTTAGAATTGATTAGAGCCCAAAAATACTCCTTAGTTTGGCTAAAAGCTGTTTTGATGATTCTGATGATTCACAGGTATTAGAACAGCGTTACTGGACTCTGAGGAACACAGATGCCCCACATGTCATCAAACAGACGTTTCTCCTGACGCTTTAGTCGCCAACAAGTCCCTACGCCAGGTAACACGATGACTTTCACGTAAACTGTTGGCAAGGAAAAGTCTATTTTTCAAAAGCTGAAAGGGAAGAAGATATTCATTTACCTCTCCTTAAGCAAGGCTAAATGGAGTAAGGCTCAATTTACTTTTCAAATACGTTATCTGTTGTTACAGAAGCTTACAACTCTTTAGAGACAATCTGGCAAATTCAGGTCACCCTTTTGTTTAACAGGCTTGTCTCACTTTCAAACTCAGTGCTAACGCTGGAGTACTTTAAATACAGCTACTCTGAGTTGCAAGTCATGAATATCAGTGTTCAGTGTGATGTATCCATACATCTGTATGTTGATTCATTTTAGGACTGATAGCATTTACAGGATACACAAGGAGTTTTACTCCGTGCAGGCTTTTCTTCGTCTGTCTACTGAAGTTTCGTATTAACTTTTTGTAAATGCTTTCCTGCCTCTAGGCTGTGAACAACTTCAGAAATGGGACTGGCTACGCAAAAGGGCTCCATAAGCAGGTTCAGCAGCAACAGCAGCAGCAGCCGCCACCGCCACCACCTCCACCACCACTCCTGAGGCAAACAACAGCCCGCAACCTGCAGCCTCTGCTCTGGCCAACAATTTCCAGCCAGCGGGATCCACTCATGAGTCCACTGGCTTGTCTGGCTTCTTCTTCTGTTGCTGCTCTGTCATCGTTGGCCCCTGCTGAAAAGCCAGGTGGACCTTTTTGGTAAGGAAATCTGTAGATCAACACGAATATAAAAGGCACCAAGGTGCTGAAGTTAGATTGTTTCTCCTGAGCTTCTCAGCTAGCGATTTCTATAGCATTAGTGACAGTTCCAGAGAACTGTGGCCGTTCTGGGTTTGGGTTTTACTTTGAATGAGGACACTTTAATAATTTGGAAGCGTGCCTCATGCAAGAATTTTCTCCAAAGTATTTTGGTTTGCTTCTCTTACAAGTCATTCAGTACGCGTTGACCCTGAAAGAGGAACTTTTTTCCCCCAGGAGCCCTTTGAGTTTAAGTGGCTAGCAATTCCTAAAGTAAGCATTTGGTTATGTCAGAGCTTCTGGAGTGCATTCATTTCTCTTTAGTACTGAGGAAATAATCGTTTCCTGAAAAGTGAAAAAGCCCAATGAGAGGTAAAACTGACCAGGTGTTTCACATCACTTTTTTCTACAGTATTTCTATCATCAGTATTATAAGTCAGAGTCATTCTCAGTAATGCCGTGTAGTCAGCGCCGCACGCAGATTTGGATAATAAACATTGAAACACTGTAAATTTGAAGTCTTTACAAACATTTACCAACAAAGTCCTAGTTGGCAACCCAGTGAAGCGGTATGAAAATACATGGAAAATCTGTACTGTTGTTGAGGGCTTCTGTCCTTTCGATTTTATGCCTGGAATGCAAAGAGCCACTCTGTCCAGAAGACTGTCAGGCGCAGCTGTACCGTTGACTACAAAGGTCACAAGTCAAAAGAACCTCTAAGGCAGCCACTGAGCCAGCACATAAACGTTTCCCAAGAGAATTTCAGTTCTTGCATCTTCCACAACTGAGAGTCAGTGTCTGGGCTATACGTACTCCAATCCTTTTATGTGCAGCCAGCTTACTAAAATATTTTTCCGGTGAGCCCTGGCAGCCAAGAGGGCAAACTGCATCCTGGGATGCATCAAAGGCAGGGGAAGCAGCCAGTGAAAAGAGGTCATTATCCTGCTGTATTCAGCGTTGCTGCGGCCTCCCCTTGAACACGGTGTGCAGTTCTGGGCCCCACAATTGAAGAAGGAGGTGAAGGTCCTTGAGTGCGTCGAGAGGAGGGCAACAGAGCTGGTGAAAGGGCTGGGAGGAATGTCCTCTGAGGAGCGGCTGAGGACTCTGCCTTTGTCCAGTTTGGAGAAGAGGAGGCGGAGGGGCCACCTCATTGCCCTCTGCAGCTTCCTGCGGAGGGGACGTGGAGAGGGAGGTGCTGATCTCTTCTCGGTGGGATGCAGTGATAGGACACGTGGGAATGGTTCCAAGCTGTGCCAGGGGAGGCTTAGACTGGACATGAGGAAGCATTTCTTTACCGAGAGGTTGTTCAAACCCTGGAACGGGCTTCCTGGAGAGGTGGTCGATGCCCCAAGCCTGTCAGTGTTGGAGAGGGATTTGGACAATGCCCTTAATCCCATGCTTTAACTTGGTCAGCCCTGAATTGGTCAGGCAGTCAGAGCAGATGATCGTTGTGGGTCCCTTCCAACTGAAATAGTCTAGTCTATTCTGTTCTATTTCTCGTTAAATGCCACTAGTCCAAACAGACTTCTCGTCAGTGCTTCATTTGGAATCGGCCAACTTCCCATTTGTACATCTGGAGAAGATTATTTTTTCATTTTTTTCCCCATTTACTATAGTCAGCCTTTTCTCACTTGGGACTTTGTATTTCAAGTAGCACTTCAAAACACTGTTTGAATAATAAAAATTTGGGTTTTTTTGTAGTGATGCCGGTACTGTTCTGCCTCCTGCTGCGCTGGTGAGTGCTGCTGGGCTTTCTAAATCTTCCTTTCAGTCAATCGGCAGTTTGGTGGAAGAGAAGGTAAATTTTATTTCAACATATGCAGTGCTGCTTGTATTTTAGCAGAGCTTCTTTTCCAACTGTTTGCATTTATTCACAAGGGCTGTCGGGTTCCTGTAGTAAGACAACCAGCGTTACCAAGTCTTCTGGGCCCCCAAGGACACTCAATACACACAACTGGTAAGCAACTATAACTTGAGAAGTTCTTTTCAAAACTTATCTTCAGATCAACTGAATGGGATTTTTTTCTTTTTCCTCTCTCCACGCCAAAAGGCCATCCCAGGAGAGCCAGCGCAGTTCGCTCAGCAGCTGGCAGACCAGGCTGGGAGCTGTAAGTATGCTACAGAAATTCAATATATTCCTACTTGTAACCTGTTAAACGAGACCATAACACGTAGCTTATACAGTAAATAATAATGTAATAACTTAAAGCTGATTTAGAATGAAATAAGTGTGCACAGATAGTTGTGGAGAATACAAGTGGTAATTCGTTTTTAAATGGCTTCGTTTGAATTGGCTTTAACGAAGGGGATCTATGCTTGCAGTAAGAGTATTTAAAAGAAAACTGCAGCACATGATTGAGAAGAGGACTCTGAAAAATGAACACTGTTTGAAGAAAGCATAATTACATACAAAAATGAAGTATCATTAAAGGGTGAGGTGGAAAGCCACCCTTCTGATCACTGGCTGAATAGGGCTGGAGAAATTGATTTCCCCATAGAAATCAGCCTCCAACATTCTTTTTTACCAACTTAGTTGATACTGATTGAGCAAAGCATTGGATAGTCAACGCTGTGTTGTGTTATTTTATAAAAATTTTGAATGTCTTCAATTCAGTCCTCTGAAATAGCCAAGCTGCTTTCTCTCAGTTGGAGAGAGAGAGAGGAGTCTGTTTTCTCTATTATTGCAGTGTCAAGTTAGTCCTTCCTTTTGGTACATATTTGTTATAGATAGATTGTAAGGGGGCATTGTGTTCATACTATGCTAAAGATAAATAAAAACAAACCCCAGGATCCATCCCACAGATTGTCTAAAATCTCAAATTCAGTAAGCCCGAAAATAACAATTTGGGGACAAAACCAGGCCAAACACATCCTCATGAGGCAACAACATAGGAGGCTTATGTGGAAGAAGTTAAAAGAAGTTTGAGAGAAGATGAGTTAG
Source organism: Platalea leucorodia (assembly GCF_965183815.1). NCBI lineage: Eukaryota > Metazoa > Chordata > Aves > Pelecaniformes > Threskiornithidae > Platalea > Platalea leucorodia. The sequence goes on from NW_028121397.1 coordinate 52,807, forward strand.
TATTTGTGCAGTGCTTTGAAGATCAGAAGTGTGAAGTATTGACCATATCAAGGAGTGGCAGAGGAGCGGTGGGCACTTGGCACAGGGGAGATGGGAGTGTCTTTCAAGCACGGGCAGCCTCCATCCACAGGCGCAAAGCTGAGTATAAGGAGAGAAGACTGAGGGAACCGCTGGGGCTGGGGATGTGGAAGGCGAGTCTGAGGATCAAGAAATGAGGGCAGTCTCTAATGAACAGACAGCAGGGAGAGAAATGCTTAAGTTGAGAACAAGAAGTGCTCGCCACCATGCTCCCGCTTCCTTCGCCTTCCTCTTTAAAATTGGGGCAGAGTGTAACAAACAGTGACACATGTTTTTGGGTTTCTTTAGAAGTTCAAATCGAGGACGCCCGCCTAGTGAACGTACCCAAAGGACTCAGGCCCCAGCACTGCCACCATCAATAGCCATCTTTGTGCCTGTGCCTCCACCTCCCTTGCATCCTCCACCACCCCATGCCCTTCCTCTCCCACCGCGGGTACCACCGCCCCAGTTGCCTCCTCAGTTTCCCCCTGGTCAGCCTCCAGCTGCTGGGTGCACTGCCCCCCCTCCAGGATATCCCCCAGCTCCTGCCAACAGGTCGCCAGCTTGGGTACCAACAGCAGGACCAACGGCTCCTTCAAATACCATCCCAACGACACAAGCACCTCCTTTACCTAGGGAGGAGTTTTACAGAGAACAACAGAGACCTAAAGAGGAGTAAGTATTTGGCTCAATGAAGTTGCGTTGGTTTTCATTTTTGTATCTCTTGCGATAGTATATCGGACTGCAGTTACACTAAAGTGCGTCTGACATAAGCAAAGATGACCTAGTGGTTTTTGCAATATTCTTTTTCATTGCAGGTGAAACCATGCAAAAGTAAACCCAGACAAATGTCATTCTAAAGCTTTCCCTGAAACTTCTAGGCATTCTAAACTGGCTTTGCTTAACTAGGATGTTCACCTTTTGCATTTGCGTGCCGTAGACATTTTCTCCTATCGGCCAGGGTTTGTTTCTTGATGTCTTTTTGTAAGAAAGGTCAAACTATCCTTGTAAGAAAGGTCAAACTTCTTTTAACAGGGAGAAGAAAAAGTCCAAATGTGATGAGTTTACAAAGGATTTTGGTAAAGAACTGATGGAATATAAAAAGATTCAAAAGGAGCGTAGGCGTTTGTTTTCCAGGTAACTGCTTTACACGTCCGTAATGGAGAAGCGGGTTGTCTAGAAGAATCAGGAGGAGTTCGCCTCCACCTCTCCATCGTCAGATGGATTGGATGAGTCAAGGGATCAGCAGCGACAGGAGTAAATAGTCCTGGGTGTAAGATTGCAGTACAAGTCTTTTGCATCCTGTACAAATTGCCAAACCAGTAGTGAAGATGAAGAGACTCAGCTGGCATTTTAAAATGGAGCTTTGCCGTCTTCAGGCTAAATCGTGTTTTCTTGGTGTTTGATACTGCACTCTAGCCATTAAGACTTGCACTTTTTGCATCTTACTGCAACAAAAATGATTTGCACTGCAGGTAGTTGTTGAGTAGTGAAAAATGTGTGCGTTCATGTACCAGTAGAGGCCAGTATACCCCGCCTTAGATCAATCAATAGCTATGGTAGTTAATGTCATAGAAGTGGGTGGAAATACGCTTCCCCTTCCTGTATGTTGGTACACTAACAATGCAGCAGCTGTTCTGTCTCCTAAGCAGAAACTTTTACATACGATCAAGTTCTTCAGTTTGCAGTAGCAGTATGTCAGCAGCTGAAAGAAGCTTTGGCATTAGCCTGTGGAGAGGAAAAGAAACCCAAACCAAATGTGGGAGGAAAAAAACTGGGGAGAGCGACTGTTTTGAGTTAACTTCACTTTTTTTGTGTTTTGTGTTTTTTTTAAGGTCCAAGTCTCCCTATAGTGCTTCATCTTACTCGAGAAGTTCATACACCTACTCCAAGTCAAGATCAGGTTCTTCCCGCTCTCGCTCCTACTCTCGATCCTTTAGTCGTTCCCATTCTCGTTCCTGCTCACGATCCCCACGGTATTCAAGAAGAGGCAAAGGGAAGAGTCATAAATATCGTTCTAGGTCAAGGTCACGGGGTTATCACCATTCAAGGCTAAGAAGATACCGTTCACGATCAAGGTCTCCAGTGTTTAGAGGCCACTCTCCCACTACACGGACCGTACCTCGAGGGGAAGGAGGAAGGGAGTATTTTAACAGATACAGAGAAGTTCCTCCACATGATATGAAAGCGTGCTATGGCAGATCTGTTGACTTGAGAGATCCATTTGAAAAGGAAAGATACAGAGAATGGGAAAGGAACTCTAGAGAATGGTACAAAAAGTTTCACAAGAGCTTTGCTGTTGGCCCTCAACCTCCGCCTCCAGTAAACAGGGGCAACTTTTCTCCAGATAGGTTTGGTCCGCCTGGGACCAGACGAGAGAATTTGCCACAGGCTTGGGGACGTAGGGAGGATTATCCTGGTGGGCAGAGCCACAGAAATCGTAATACAGCTGGAAATTACCCTGAAAAACCTTCTGGAAGAGAGAGCCATGACATCCGAGATGCTACAAAATCCAAAGAGAAGGAGGTGGAACATCCACTGGGAGATGGCAAAGGAAATAAAGATAAAAACCCCCAGAAGAGAAGAAAAGGGGATGAGAATGAAGGCTTTCCGAAAGCTGAGTTGTTAGAAGGTGCGAGGAAAGCCAAAGAGCCAGTTCCAGCAGCAGATGTTAAAATGGACTCTCTGTTCATGCTCCCAAGAAGAGACGATGCCACCCCTGTGAGAGATGAGCCTATGGAAGCAGATTCTCTTGCTTTCAAACCAGTATCTGCAAAGGTGAAAAAAGAGAAGGAGAAGCCAAAAGCAAAAATTGACAAGACAAAGCGGAAAGCAGAAGTGGCTGTTCTGCCTAAGAACGACAGCATAATAAAACCAGCTAAAGCTTCCCAAGAGGAGGTGGACAGCGATCGTGAAGAATCTCCTCGAATGGAACCTGCTGTGAAAAAAGTGAAGGAAGAGTTGCCAAAGACAGACAGTGTTAAAACCTCTTCCTCTCAAAAGGCTGAGAAGGCTCTTGGTTCCCCACGGAAAGCTCACCCCAAAGTTACAAAAGATCACCCAGAAACCAGAGCAGCCAACGAGGAAACGGCAAAGAAAGACCATCGAAAAGAAACCAAGTCGGAGAAGCCCTCCAACAAAGAGGGCAAGTCAAAAACACCTGCTGAAAAAAGCAACCCCTCTGATGCAAAACCTGAACAAAGAAAACGAAAAGTAGATGAAAAGGTTGCTGAAGAACATGAAGCGACTTCCCTAAAGGCCTCTAAACCAGAAGCTGCTGACTCGAAAAGACCACCAAAGGGGAAGACTGAGCCTGATGGTGAAAAAGGAGAGCAAACTCCAGAAGAGGATAAACCTGCTTTTCTTAACAACCCCGCCAAAAAGATTAAACTTAACCAAGAAACTGGCAAAAAGGTTGTGAGTGGAGAAAATGTGCTACCTGCAGAAGAACCTGGTGAGAAAGCTGAGCCGAACAGCAGCAAAGTTAAGCAAGAAAAAGCAAAGGGAAAAGTAAGAAGCAAAGGAACGGCAGCTGATGGATCTAGTGCAACTCTGGTACATTGCACCAGGTACCTCATCTTTTCTTTTCCTATTCTTTCTTTCCTCCCTCCCCCCCGCAAACAAATGTAAAAGTCTTTATGGTGACTAATGAAAGGAACAGCTAAATCTGTGCTAAATGAGTGAATAATCTGTGATCTTTCCTGCTAAGCTGTACTTGGGTCAGAATCAAATTTTGTGAAAGAAAACAAGCAGTCTGTACTGCCCAGACAGCTCATAAGGTTAATTCATTGATGACGTCTTTCACCCTTACTTCTGGGACTTTTTTCCCCCCTTCTTATTCATTATATGTTGACTCTCTGAGGAGTCCCCTCGAGGTCTTCCTTCAGATCCAGCTAAAGGCAAGGATAACAGACATGTCTCTACCATGCAATATGTTGCCTTTGAAAAATTGCAAGGTGCTGTAATGATCTACTTTTGTCAGTATGAGATGAAACGATACCTTGCAGAAATAGCAGCTTGGTTGCCAATATCTTGTACTGATTTGAGCTTTGAGCACAGTGCCGTGTTGACACAGCTACACTGCTTCCAGCTCAGTGCCAACTTCTTTGAAAGAGTGAATCTAGTGTGAAGCTGTTATTACGTACATTTCAGCATCTAAAGAAGCCGGACAGCGCAAACTCAAACCATTTAAGACGTCACTGGAGACTTAAGATAGTGTCTTGATATTCTAAACAGTTTTTAAAACGTACATTTTTTCTGAAGAAGAACACTGGGACATGAGAATAAAACTGTGGTTGTGTATACCTCTCCCTAATTGCTTGCTTAGATGTCGAAACAAGAATGTATAGCTAATTTATCTACCATTGGTAGAAGCAGGACATGAAGGAATTACCAGGTCAGACAGTCCCCAATCTGATAATCTCGTGTCTTTGTTAATTAAATGTAGAGTAGGAAGGTACTAAATTAATTGATTGCTCGTAGTCTTAGCTAGTGGACTCATCCTTTCTCTCGTCTGTTCCCTTAATTGAACATCTTTTGAAAAAATACGCAAGATTTAGAATGGAAACACAAGCCGTTTTCTAAACTGTTACAAAAGATGGCGGTGCGTATATCTCACCCACGATTAATGTCAGCTTTTTTCCTCTTAGCACTAGTTCTACTGGAGGAAGCCCCATTAGAAAGACTGAAGAAAAGCCAGACACAAAACAAACTGTCATTAAGACCATGGAGGAGTATAATAATGATATCACAGCCCCTGAGAAAGACATGGTTATTATGATCCAGGTCCCTCAGTCAAAGTGGGAGAAGGATGACTTTGAGTCTGAAGAGGAAGACATTCAATCTACCCAGGTGCCCGCAACCGTAGGAAAACCTGCTAATGTTATACAAAATGCGAGTGCTAAGCCACCAAACCCTGTAAAACAGAGTGAAAAAGAGACGGAGCCTTTGAAGGAAAGACAGAAAACTACAAAAGAGGTGAGTTATGAAAGCTCCCAGCATGACGCAAAAAGTTCAAAAAGTTCGATGTCAAATGAAAAAGGAAAAACCAAAGACCGGGATCATTCTTTGTCAGACAAAGACACCTCTGAGAAGAGAAAGAGCAGTGTTCAGCAAGAAGACGACCCCTCAGAACGTGCAACCGAGCAAGGAGATGGAAAAAGTATTTCCCAATCTTCCAAAGACTGCAGATTTTCAGAGAAGCCTGATACTGGCCATGGATCCGCTGCTAAAGACTTTACTCCTAAGCAAGACAAAAATTCTGACCGTGATGGCAACAGAGATTATTCTAGTTCCAAGCGTAGAGATGAAAAGAGTGAATTAGCAAGGGGAAGAGAGTCCCCTTCTCAAAACAGAGAATCTACGTCAGTCCAGGAGAGTAAGCCGAGAGACGAACGAGCAGAGCTGTCCGAAAAGTGCACTGGAGACGCCAACAGGAGCAGCTGCAGCCCTCCGCCTGAGCGGCAGCAGTCTGATCACAAAGCTGCTCACGATTCCAAGCGCACATTGGAGGAACCCAAACCTCTAGATATAAACGCAGGAGAAGAGAAAGAGAAGCACGTACCAGAAGTAAAGAGCAATGAAGAGAAAGAGCCAGGTGGTAATAAAGCACCTTGGAGAGAGGAATCGCCAGATGTAAAACATGAGAAAGAGAACGTGACTGGACAAAACAATAAAAGTGTTGCCCAGCCTAAGCCTCAGGTGAGCAGCTCCTCGCCGCTCTCTTCTGATCGAACGCGAGACACTGATTAAGGCTGCATTTGTACCGGACTGCAATGAAAGTGAGAGTAAGGTATCTGCAAAAGGTGAGGAAGCGGCAGGGAAAACTCATGACGACCCAAAGGAAAAGGCTGTTGATAAGGTGAAAGAGGATACAGCAGCACCTGCTGCAGGTGACCGGCCTGAAGCAAGGCGAAGTCAAAGGCAAAGCAGTCCCAGTGTTAGGCGCAGCCGTAGCCAAAGCCCTTCTGAGAGTCAGACTGGAGGCCACAGGAGCAGAGCCAGCTCAGGAGAGAGGCAAGACAGCAAGAAAAAGAACAAGAAAAAAAAGAAGAAGAAGGACAAGAAGCAGAAGAAACAGAAGCAGCAGAAGAAACACATTGGAAATGAAATGGAATTGGAAAAGAGCCACAAACACAAGCACAAGAAGAACAAATGGAAGAAGAGCAAAGACAAGGAGCAAGATGACCAAAAAGTGAAATCTGTCCCTACATAGAATGACAGATAATGAAAAAAGACTTAATTCCCAAGTCATCTGTATTAAACTTTGTTGAAATGTGAACGAGTTCAAGCATTGCAAATGATGACATGAAAGACCCTGTGTTGCACTTAAAAAATTGCCGCTGGATTGTTTGATTTTTACATCGGAGCTTTAAAAAGCGAACATTTTGTACAGAATTGTGAGTTGTGACCACGCAACATGAAAGGCGTTGCTGGGGCCTCTTACTTTTAACCACCGTTAATTAGTCTGGCTGGAGTTTTCTGTCCTGAAAATTTTCACAGTTGAATTTTCTTTTAATTGCCTGGCAGAAGCAGCTGGTATCAGTTATAAAATAGCAGCAGAATGATTTGCAGAACACATTGCAGCCTTGTTATGTCACTTCTTGATTACAATAAAATGTTTTCAGTAAACTACCCGGTGTGATGAGCTTTTCAGTGATAGCTGAACATCAGCAGAGCAAAGCCTAGTGACAGAAAAAAGCCGCCAGTAAAAGCTTGCTGGTAGCTGACATGTATGAAAAATAACGTCCACGGGTTTAATTTTGCAAAGAGCGGTAGGACTTTCAGTCTTCTGAACGGATGCCATGTGGGGAGGCGCTGCCGAGAGGAAAGCCAGCAAAGGGGAAAAGAATTGGAAGGTATTTACATATTTGTATGCAAAACACTTTCCTTCCAAGAGGAAAACCCCAGCCAAGTTTTCTGAAATGCAACCAGAAACGGAGAGCTAAACCAGCCAAGACTGAATTAACCGAATGAACCACTCAAGGGTGCCTTCAAGTTAGGGGTCCAGCTTCAAGCTGCGTGTCCAGCTCCAACCCACCCCTGACCCCGAGGTGTCACCAAGAGTCTGCAGACCTCAAGGAGAGCAATGGGGCTGGACCAGGCTGTGAAGCCTGGGCTGCTCCGATCCTGGCAAGGGGATCGATGCGGCCTGCAGCCCAGGCAAATCCTGCCCGTCCGTGATGGGTGTGCTCAGCCCCTTGACCAGACTGCCCGTGGTTTGGGGCAGGCTCTGGAAGAGGGAAAGGCCTGAGCCATGGCCAGGCTGTGAACTCCTCTCGTTTCAATCTGATCATCGAGTCCAACCATTAACCTGTCACTGCCAAGTCCACCACTAAACCATGCCCTGAGCACCACATCTACCCGTCTTTTAAATACCTCCAGGGGTGGGGACTCAACCACTTTTACCAACGACAGATCTTTGGTAAGTGACTGATATCGTGCATAACCTTGTAGTACGGTAACTTTGATTTTGTCTTGGTAACTTTAATTGCAGGCTGAATTGATGCTAATCAAACATTACATAAACTTGGCATGTACAATCCTTTAGACACAAACTGTTGACCAAGTCTGAGACTAGGTTTGGACCCATCTGCACCTAGTCTCCTCTCTGAGGAAGGAGTTTAGAAAGCAAGGGGGTCCACTCTGAACCTCGTGACTCTACGGGAGGGTCCTCCTTACCCTTTTGTGTCCCCGGTCTCTCTGTGAATCAGTCTAACTCGAGTGTAACTCAGTTTTCCTTTGTAGGATTCTTCCATGCAGTAATTAAGAGTGAACCTCGCCATCGAACTTTGTTAAGTCAAAGTTTTACAACATCATATGAAAACCACTTTTGCTATTACCTTTGATGGTGATTCCTTAAGCGATCTAAATCACTCTTTTGCGACAAACTGGCGTAGTTGGCAGGATCCTAAATCAGGATTCGCGACACGGTCCCAGCCACCCAAATCTGCCTACCCATCCTCCCCGCTGCCCAAGGGCCCTCTCCCCTCCAGCGACTGCCAGGGTGCTGGCCCTCTCACGGCTCATGAGCAATGCGCTCCTCCGCAAGTCCCGCACGCGCTCCAGGAGCACCACCACCACTCACGCTCGTCCTACCACCACTATCAGTCTGCAGGCTGAAAGTCAATCACAAGCAGAATCAGCATCTGCACCTGACTTCCAACATGAGGAAAGGGCAGCCAAGATCTCTTGGGACATCATGCCTGCCTTGAACACAAATTCAGCACACGCCGGTTCCTGACACCTGCATACCAGCGTCTGCACAAAGCAGCTCTGACCAGTAATGGTACAACGGGGGCAGCAGCTGCCCCTGGGACTCAGCTTGAACCACAGCTGGTAGCAGATGCTGTGCTGGACCATCTCTGTGGCTCACCACCCCACGCAAGGCGTGAAATCGAGCGTCACTGCGGTGAGGCTCTGATTGATCCCTTCCTGCTGTGCAGGCTACAGCACGTCCATACACGAATCTAAAACCTCAGCTGCCCAAGTCATAAGGTCAGAGGGAAATACACCAACCAGGTGCTGCTTGCTCCAAGTCTTTCAGGATTTCCTTTGCACCTTCCGGTATCTTTTGGGAATACTTCCCTATTTGAGCTTTAGGCTTTCCTCTTTGAGGACGTTAACAGAAAGTATGAAGGCCAATTTCACATTAATAAACTATTGAAAAGGAGTGCTTACTCGGTAAAATCAATAAAGACGGACTACTCACCCTTGGGATGCCAGCTGGGATCCAGCCCTGGATCCATCCGAGGAGCTGGAAAAGCCCATCCTGTGGCCATGTCTACAACCAAACACCCACGAGAAGTTACCATCACATGCCCTGATCTGTACCGTCATAACTGAATAGCAGAACATACAAGGGGATCACGGAATGACACGGCACACACGCGCAGCTCTGTATTCTCACACCTGCAGAGGCGCCTGGCTGACTTTGGACTTCCAGCTGGCAGCTCTCAAAGGCAGTAAAAAGCCACGACGTACCCACGCGACCTGCCTGCGGGTCAGCCCTGGCACCCAGCCGGGAAGCTGGATAACCACTGCCTGCAGCCACGTCTGGAAACGAGCACAGGACAGAGCAGCGCCCCTGAAATATTTCAATATACTTCTTCAGATTGGAATGACAGTGAATGCAATTCAAACACAGGGCTACTCGAGAGCAATCCTCTCTCCCTTCCACTCGGGAGCATCTTGCAAACATTTCCTGGGTGCCTGCAGTGGCCACTAACCAGGCATGGAGCTGTCGGAGAAAGGACTCCCTGGAGCTCACGCCAGCTCTCAACTCAACCCCAAGGCACCTGCTGGCTTTGCAGCGGGCACTGGAACCAGTGCAGGGGCGGAGCAGCTGGCAAAGACAGCTTTGCAAGGCAGAGCGCCCCGGGGTACATCACTGAGCCGCACCCATTCCCTCTCTGCTCTTCTGCATGCCCAAGCAGCAGCCAAGAAAGCAGTAAGCTAATTTTCACATGAACAGAAAATTAAAATGTAAACGCTCATTCGTTCAAGGGCCTCACCTGTGGGATCGCCCTGAGGCTCACGGACAGGCTCAAGTCGGGAATTCAAGTAGCCGCTGCCTACAGGGACAGCTGTAATCAAGCTGAGATGAAAAATGTTTCCGTTGCACGTTGTGATCTGCCTCTTCCTTGGTGACGTGCAGTGGCCGGAAGGGAGCCAGGCAACAACATGGGACGCAGGTGCAGGCTGAGATTCCCAAAGCTGCAGAGGGGCCTGGTGACCTCTTGGCTGGGGCCCGGCGGCTTTCAAACTACTGTCTCCAGGCCACGTGCGACACCCCGCAAGGACCAGACGGACAAACATAGGGCCTCTCAGGGCCCTCTTACCAGGAGACCTCTCACACACACAAAAGGAAGCCCACGCAAAAGTGGGAGCAGGTAGCACCACAGGAAAAAACGATCATTCACAATTCTTGTAGAGAAGAGCCTGCTGGCCACTGGGAGGCTGAACTATCACGACAAGATATTAACAAATAACAAACCAACGATTAACAAACACAAAACGCCAATAACAAAGGAAGACTGAATCCTTACCTCTGGGATTCCCCCCAGGCCCAGGAACAGGATTCCACCAAGGGTCGTGATCAACATGGACTGCAGGAACCAAACAGGTAATCGAACACAGGTGAGGAGAGTTTCCATTGCATGTTGTGATCTACTGCTTCCTTAGTCACCTGCAGGGGCTGGAAGGGGGTGAGGTAATGACACGGGACACAGACAGAGGTGTAGGTTCCACAGCTGAAAAGGAACACGGGTGACTTGTTTGCCGAGACCTAGCAGCTCTTCAGGGAAATAAATATTCAGGACTCATCTGTGCAACGCCCCCGAGGCACAAACAGCTCCTGGAAGGCCTCAAGAGGATCTTAGGTAAAGCTGCCCATGAATAACCTATTCAAACAGAAGTGTTCCCTCAAGCAGACAGACATGGACAACTTACCTCTGCCACCCCCCCAAGGCTCATAACCAGGACCCAGCTGAGAAGCTCGATGAGCACTGCCAATGCCATCCCCTGGAATCAAGCACAGAGCAGAGGAGTTTCCATGCACACAGAGGAAGGAGGAAACTGGAGGAAAAAGCGGTTGTCTGTGCTGCTTGTGGACAAGAGCCTGGGAAAGGCTGCACCAGCGCTACCCCTGCGTGTTCCTGCGGGCTGGGGACCTGCAGTTCATTCAAGGGAAGCAGGGCGAGAGCAGAAACGCTCCTGTTTTCCCGAGCGGACACCTCCCGAGCGTGCCGCTCCGGGACCTCCCTGAGGCTGGAAGCCAGGATCCAGCTGGGCAGCAGCAGAGTCATGGCCCTGGGCACGGCTGCAACCAGCCTGGGGAGAAATGCTGCCGTGGGCTGCTGCCTGGCTCCTGCGGCGCTGCTCGCTCACCACCCCCGGCCTGACGTGCACACTGGGGACAGGCTGCTCCGGGGCAGGGCAGTGTGGCACGGGGCCAGGCAGCAGGGAGAGCCCCACGGGGACTCAGCGTCGGGCTTCCTACCCCATGTCGCCGCTCTGAGCTCCCCTGCTCACCCAGAAAATGCCCCCGAAGCAGCTGCAGCCCCTCTATGCCTCCCCGCAGGGCGTCTGCCCCCTGCCCGCACCATGGTGCCTGCCTGGCTCGCCCGGCCCAGCCCAGCCCAGCTGCTCTCCTGCAGCCAGCCCCAGCCCTGGCCCCGCTGCCGCCCCGCTGAGGTGCGGTGGATGCCATGACACGCTGCTCGGGGCTGGGTGCTGCCCCCGCCCGCCTACCTGCTCCCTGCGCTCGTCTGTGAGCAGCCTGGGTGTTCTGGGCTTGCAGGGCCACCAGGAGGAGGAGGAGGCAGGGGAGAACCACGGCCCCCCACGCTCGCACCACGCTGCTGCTCTATAACCTCACAGCCCCATCGGGCCATGCCCTCCGCCAGGCCTTCCCAGCGTGCACCCGTTGCCAGGGAATTACTGAACCTGCACACTGCTGCATTTCCCTCTTCTACACGAGTGTGGAAGGAGCAGGAGTGGAGAAGGGTGGACCCATTTTGGGAGGCAACATGGCTTATGGGAGTGCACAGGCACTCAGCACTTGCTTCCCAGAAACCAATCAAGATCAAAAGCTCCGTACGAAGACTGCATAAAAAAGCCAATTTCAAGTGCCTTAACTTGCTCCTATTTTTGTCAGGCAGCGTTCTAGCAAGAAACTAGCTTTTCCCACTAGTTTTGCTACAGCTTCATTACCTTTAAAGACACCACTTCTTACCTCTGCTGCTCCAACACAGCCTCATAGCCCAGCAAAATCCCACTGCAGGTAGGAAACCTTCACCACACAGAGATGGGCACGCTATGGGAATACGTTACTCTCAACAAACAGACTTTCAGCCACTCTGGCTTACCAAAGTTCAGGCAGTGTTTGAAAACAACAACAAAAGCGCGGGGTTCTTATTCGCATTTTATGCAGTCCATTGTATCGGCTGTTCAACATAAAGTCCAACTCCAGTCTGAACCCCAGAATAAGAAATGCCTTCCTAAAATCTCCACGAAAAGGAAGGGCTTTGGAGTGGCAAGATCAGAAGACATTCATGAAAGCACCATCATGCGAGTGCATATCCCTTATCACAGGCCACCGCCCCGTTACCCAAGTAGTGATGTTCTCAGCTAATCCGCAGCCACGGCCATCTGGAAGAGAGCACATGGTCTCTTGGTCACTAGTGCTGAGCACGTGGGCTGGAACTGGAGCTGGGAAGAAAACCCTATGAAGTCAGTCTGCTCTCATCCGAGTACATTAGGACAGGTTCAGTTCACATTTCCGAGGAACCACAGCAGGTCCCATCTGTCCCTCCAGTCCCCAACACCGCTCTTGGGCAGCCTCCCGAGGAGCAATAAGCACAGAACAAGAAACCTTCCTTCAAAATGAGGCCCACAGCCTGCTCTTTCCACAAGATGCAGAGAGCAGCCGCTGAGAAGAACCCAGCTCTGCCGTCTCCGTAAGGAGACCAGCTCCTAAATGACCCCTAGCCCTAAACCCACCGATCTTCCCTAGGGCAATGCTAAAGGAAACAGCAGAGCACAGGCGCCCCTGCGCATTCAGTTTAAGCTGATGGGGAAAAGGACAGAGGACTAGAAAGAGACCAATCAAACAAGACAGAAGACAGAGGAGCCGAGAGAGGAAGAAACTCCCAGGGAAAATGCTAAAGAGGTGGAGAAATGAAGACAGATCGGGATGGGGAGCCCTGGTGAGACATGGAGGAAGAAAAAGGAGCCTTGAGGAGCAGGGCAGAGGGACGGGCGGGAGGGAGGAGAAGAAAGAAGGGGGGATGAAGAAAGACAGGGAGCAGGATGTAGAGATGGAGGGAGAAGGAGGAGGACAGGGAACAGAAGAAAGAGACTGAGAAATAAAGAGAGGGTAAGATCTGGATGAAGAGACCGAGAATGGGAAAAAAAACCAGCAATGAGCTAGAAGAAGAGGAAAAGAGAGCTGAGAAGCAGGAAAGAGGAAGAGAGGACAAATAAAAGGGAGAGCCAGCTGGACAGGGGTGGATAGCAAGAAAGAGTGGGACAGGCAGCAGGACAGAGAACTAAAGACAGAAAAAACGGGGATAGGAAGCAGGACAGAGGGAGAGCGAGAGGAGAAAAAGGTCAGGGAGTGTGACAGAAGTGGAGAAAGAAGCAGCAGGAACAAAGGGATAGAGAGAACAGAAAGACGGGAAGAAGGACATGGGACAGAGAGAGAAAGACAAGGAAAGGGAGCAGGACACAGATTGTCAGAGAAACACAAGGAGAGGGAGAAGGACAGGGCGATACAGAGAGAGAAAAAAGGGTGAGGGAGGCAGGACAAAGGGAAAGACAGGCAAAAATAAGACAGAGAGAGCAGGGCACAGATGGAGGTAAAAAAGCCTGGGTTGGGCAGCAGGACAGAGAGATGAAGACCAAAAAACCAGCATTGGACTGCAGGAGGAAGATGAGTGAGAAATAACAGCGACAGGGAGCAGGACAGAGTGACAGAGCGGAGAAAGTGAAGAGGGAGCAGGAAAGAAAAAGAGGGTGGGGGAGAGACAGGGAGCAGGGCAGAGAAACAGAGAGGGAATGAGAGGGGCAGGGAGCAGGACAGAGAGAGGGAGCAAGGAGGGAAAAGAGATGGGCAGCAGAACAAAGGGATGGAGAGACAAGGATGGGGGCAGGGATCAGGACAAAGGGATGGAAGAAGAACAAAATAGTGACGGGCTGCAGGACTGAGAAGAATTTAAAAAAAGACACAGGGAGCAGGAGAGAGTGACGGAGAAAGAGAAAAGGAAGAGGGGGCAGGGCAGCACTGGAGGCAAAAACCACCTGCGAAGGGCAGCAGGACAGAGAGATGGAGAGAGAACAAAACAGAGCGAGAGAAAGTGGACAGAAGGGGCAGCCAGCTGGACAGGGGGATACAGTGAGAAAGGAGGGGACAGGGAACGGGACAGAGAGAGAAAGGCAGCAAGAGGAAAAGGACAGAAGGACAGCAAGAGGAAAAAAGGGACGGGGATCTTGACAGAGATGGAGAAAGAAGCAGCAGGGAGAGAGGAAGGGAGGCAGAAAGAGGGAGAGGGAGCAGGAGAGAGAAAGAAAAAGAAGGGCTGGGGGCAGGAGAGAGATTGCAAAAAAAGCCTAGGGTGGGCAGCAAGACGGAGAGGAAGTAGAAAAGAACAGGGGCAGGGACAGGGGCAGGGAGCAGGCCAGAGGGATGTAGTGAGAAATGACGGGACAGGGAGCAGGACAGAGCAACAGACAAGAATAACGGCAAAGAGAAAGAGAAAACCAGGGCTGGTGAGCAGCACAGAGGGGTGGAGAAAGAGAGGGAGGTTATCAGGAGCCCTGCAGAGAGGTGGGGGTGGTGGGGAGAGATGGTCAGGGAGCAGCAGAGAGGGACAGAGAGAGGAGATGAACAGGAAGAAGGAGAGGGACAGTGGGATCCAGACTGCAAAAACACAGTGACAGTGAACAGGAGAGAGCAAGAGAGAGAGAGAAAGAAAGAGAAGCAGAAGGAATGAGGGAGAGGGGAAGACAAGGACAGGGAGCAGAAGCTACAGGCAGAAAGAGACGAAAGACAGGGAACAGGCCAGAGAGATGATGGGGCAAAAGAGAGGGATGCAGATCAAGACAAAGAGATGGAGAAGGGAAAAACCGCGATGGCCTGCAGGACGGAGAGAGACCGAAAGAAAGAGGCCCGGGGAGAAGGAAAGAGGGGCGACAAGGAAAGTAAAGGGAGAAGGAGGATGGCAGAGAAAGAGAGACTTGAAGAGATGGGGGGACAGGGAGCAGAGCACAATAACAGAGATGAAGGGAGGCAGGGGGAAGCGAAAAAAATGACACCGAGGGAAAGGGGAGGGGGCAGGGAGGGACCGGGACGCAGAAGAGGGGTGACATGACCCCAGGGGCCCAGGACTCCCTGCAGTTCCTGCTCTCTGCACTGCCAGGCAAATTTGAGAGTTCAGGCACTTCTCTCTCTGTCTGTCTGTCCTTGCCTCCCTTCCTCTTCTCTAGCTCCAGGTACTTGACTGTCCTCCAGGGAAGAGAACGCCTGGGTGTCTTACAGCTCTTACAACATGAGGCTTCCCAGGTACACAGCCATGCACACGCACACGCACACGCACACACTACAGGGCCATGCTGCAATTTTCCTTACTTCCACAGGCCCTGCGGTGCCCGTGGGCAATGTGGTCTGCTGAGGCCTGCTCAGAGGGGTCCCTCCTCACCCGGAGAGGCTGGCTGTCTCTTGGCTGCAGCTGGAGGCAGCAGCTGGCTGCATCCCCTTCCTTTCATCCTCCAGCTGCTTCACCTTCTTCTGGTCTCTTCAGCTCCAGCTGCACCGGCCCCTCTCCAAGGCCAGTAAGCGTCCACCTGCCCCTTGTCGCCCACGTCGCCAGGAGAGCAAGGCCAGAGAGCCAGAGGCAGAGCCAGTGCGAGAGGGCCCGGCCCTCACCTCAGCTGGGCCGCAGCCGGAGCAGAGTCGGCGCCTCGCAAGAGCGACATGGCCGCCCGGCAGCCCCGTGCCCAGCACTACAGCTCCCGGCATGCCCCGGGAACCAACATGGCCGCCCGGCAGCCCCGTGCCCAGCACTACAGCTCCCGGCATGCCCCGGGAACCAACATGGCCGCCCGGCAGCCCCGTGCCCAGCACTACAGCTCCCGGCATGCCCCGGGAACCAACATGGCCGCCCTGCAGCCCCGTGCCCAGCACTACAGCTCCCGGCATGCCCCGGGAACCAACATGGCCGCCCGGCAGCCCCGTGCCCAGCACTACAGCTCCCGGCATGCCGCGGGAACCAACATGGCCGCCCGGCAGCCCCGTGCCCAGCACTACAGCTCCCGGCATGCCGCGGGGCGCCCCCTCCTGCTGCCTGACCCTGCGCGGCCACCGTCCCCCGCCCCGGCTGGGCCTCACCCCCCTGCAGCCCCATGGCCGCCTCCCCGGGGCTGCGCTGGCCCAGGCCCAGGCCCCGGAGCCCCAGTGGAGGAGGGAGGAGGAGGAGGAGAGAGGGACAGAGCGGGAGAGAGGGGTGGGACAGGGTGGTGGGGCGGCAGGAGAGGGACGGGAGACGGACAGAGGGACGAGAACGGGGGGAGGTGGGCAGGGAGTAGAGGAAGGAAGAATCCTGGTGAGGAGCTGGCCTAGGGATAGAGCGGGAAAGAGGTGGAGGGGAAGGGGAGAGTGGGGTGCAGGAAGAAAAGTAGCGCTAAGCAGCAGGACAGAGGGCCAGGGAGAGAAGCAGCAGGGCAGGGAGGAGGACAGAGGGACAGAGAGACAGAGTCAGGGTGAGGGAGCGGGAGAGGGGGGCAGAGGGACAGGAAAGGCAGCAGGAGAGCGGAGTGAGAGAGAAATGGGAGAGGGAGCGGGAGAGAGGGAGCGAGGGGAAAGGGTGAGAGGGGAAAGGAAGGGGAGGGAGAAAGGGAGAGGCAGGGACGGAGAGTGGGACACAGAGCGAGGGGAGGGCGGGACACAATCCAGAGGGACGAGACACAGAGGGAGGCGGATGGGGAGAAGGAGGCGGAGGAGGAGAGAACAGCGATGGCCTCCAGGGTGGAGAGGGAGGAAGAGCAAAAGGGGATGGGGAGCGGGACGGAGGCCAGAGAGAAGCAGAGGCAGTGGAGCAGGGGATGCAGTCAGGAAAGAGGGCACAGGCTGCAGGACAGGGAGGAGCAATTAAGGGCAGGAAGCAGGAGCTGGTGACAGAAAGAAGAGAGGGAGAGGGAGTGGGAGAGAGAGATGTAGAGAAAGGAAAAAAGAGCAGCAGGCTATAGGAGAGAGAGGGAGGAATTAGACAAGACAGACAGGGAGTAAGAGAAAGGAAAAAATGGTGACGGGCTAAAGACAGACAGGGAGAAATTAAAAAAGGGGGAGCGGGAGCCAGAGAGAGAGCCATGGGGAGAGAGCAAAAATAGGAGTGATGGGCAGCTGCCCCATTTCTTGCGCACTCCCCAGGACCTGCATTCCCGGGAGCCGCAAGACACGTGCTGCCTGCAACAGCCCTGACCTGGGCCCAGTCCTGCGCCCTCATATTGGTGACAGTCATCACCTTGCAGGGTGGCCAGGGCTGGGGGAGAAGAGCCCAGCTGGAAGGAAAAATATCGCCCAGCGGTTTTTTTGTTTGTTTGCTTGTTGATTTTGCTTTTAAAAAAATACTATTGAAGCTCTAAATTCAACCTGCAAGAAAAAATGACCCATGGGAAGACACCAGCCACACGGAAGGACAATGGTTTCCCCGAGGGTATGTGGCTTTTTGGTTTTTGCTTTTGAGTAAGAAAACTGCAGAGAGGCTGCTATCATTTTGTGACATTTTGTAAAGTCGTGGACTGAGTATCGCGTGACTTGAAACGTTGCTGAAAAAAATGGTGGGTGTTTGCCTGCGTGTTCTGGAGGCATTGGGTTTGAACATCTGCTCGTGGCGGTGACTTCATGCAGTCCTTAGCTCCTGTCTGAAGGCACAACGTGTGCTTAGGACGAGGTTCATCATCCATGGTAGTGGATGTGAATCTGTATTTCAGATAGATTTCTTGATCATTTTGGATTTGGGGGGGGCCAATTTCTTGTCAGACCTGGGTCGATCAACCTTGGTTTTGCCTCTTCACGTGGCTGGTGAAGAGCTCGTAGGAGGAGCAGAAGGGTCAGCACTCCTGTTTCAACGTTGGTCACTTGTACTGGAGTTATCAGGGTTATCTTCCATCCGCGGTTTCTTTGCGGGCATCTCTTTAAGCCTCTTGTCTGTTTTGTGAGGGGCAGCGGGCTTAACGGGAGACCTTTTGTTCCTCTTTAGTGCCTCAGACGTTTACCTGTCATTGCTTGTTTGTTTGCTTTTTATTTGCCGTGCTTGATTTAAAAAGCTGCTTGTAGCTCTTCAGATTTCTGTCCTTAAAGGAAGTCTCAGGTATTTCTACGCCGGAGTGAGGTGACCACAAAGGACTGTCCTTGTCCACTGCTGCCAGCCTTCAGTCCGGAGAAATGTCTTGTAGGGGAGTATGCTCAATGGCAATGTCACTCAAATGCATCTGAAGTGGGGACCCTTTAGAGAAGAGAATGTGAGCAACACTTCAATGGTGTGCATCTAGTGAGGATGAAAGTACCTGCTTTAACTTTTTGTGGCTGTTTTTGCATTCTTTGGCAATATCTACTTAAAAGTCTGCTTCGGCAGCAGCAGCAGGAGAAATCACTTCTGATTTCTGTGTCTGACTAAAAGAACTAACCTGCTCATACAGAGACCTGATGTGAGGAGCGGGATCGGGTACCACCTCTGACGGGTCGTGCTTTCCCTGGGCGTGGGGTGGTGGTTTGTGCGTGGCAGTGGTCTGTGCTGCTGGGTCCGCATCCGCGTTGGTTGCCAGATGCAAGGCAAAGGGCTTATCCTCGTTAACAATTACTTGTCTAATTTCAGAAATTGTCTACAGAGAGTTAAAAATGAAACTCTTCCTGATCGCTGTGCACTAGCAGAGAAGCAGCGAGGGGGTTTCAGGGCAGTGCCTGCGAAAGAGCCTTTAGGAGATCCTGTCCCTTGACTCTCAGGTGGGGCGATGAAGAGTTTGAGCAAGTCATGGGTGTTTTGGTGTTCACCAAAGCAGGTTTTTTGTCTTTTGTCGCTTATGTAGCTTTACGTTTCTTATGTAGGAGAGCTGTGAGGCTGGGAGGAAAGACTGTGGGTACGAGGGAATGTGCTTAGTTCCATACCAAAGGAAGATAAAATAAATCTCTAAGTAAGGGTCAGTGTAAGTACTGAGAGTTTGGGCTGTTTAAATGTTGGCCTGAACTTTTACTGAAATGGATTTGCTTGCACTTCTCTTCTAGTTCTCGCATGGGTACAGGAAAGAAGGCAGCAGAGGTGCACTCTAGCTGAAACCCCTTTTTATTGCCGGCCATAAAGGTGCCTCTTGGCTGGGAGCCTGAGAAGGACCCCGTGGTACAATTCTTGATTCCTTACAGGCAATCTTAAGGCTACTCACATGTGCTTTTTTACAGTCTAAAAAACCTGTTGGCTTTGGCCGTGAGATCGCCTGTTACCATTCACTTTTGAGGATTTGTACGCACAAACCCCGTGCAAGCTCGCTTAATGCACATTTATTAGCTGAGTTTGCATATTTTGTTGCAACTTTGCTGCTTTCAGCTGGTTTCTGTCTGGTTTCTTCTAACAATAGACCCACTTGTATAGGCGAGGTCACTGCCAGTCAAGCTCTCTTGCGCATCCTTCGAAGCCATCTTTACATAGGAGCTTTTTCTTACGTACCCCAGTCTGCTGGTCAGCTTTTTCGCCAGGGCTAGTTCAAAGCCTGCGCAAGAGGATGCAGCTGCTGCCTGACAAGTGTTCTTGATATCCCCCAGGAGCTCGATGGTGATTGATTATCTTCAATCTGGTTATGGCTTCCTGCAGAATAGCGAGTTAATCTATCTGCAAATATCCACATTGTCTTGGAGTCTGCAGGGCCTGATAAGCTCCATCCAGGAAGAAATCTGCAGCGTGAAGGCTTATTGCAATAGGTTTTATGTAAGGGCTTCTGGAGAATCTGCCTCCCATGCTCGGTGGATGTGGTATACAACAAGGTTTTGGAAGGATTTGTGGAGTGATACCAATTCCCTTTAGGCCTAGGAACAGATCTACGGAACACTCCAGGCATAAGCCTCCCCTTTTTGTCTGTATGGTCATAAGATCTGAATTGTCCATGTCCCTCCATTCTATGAATTTTACGGCTTATTGGCATTCCCAGTTCCCAGCCCCTACAGAGTGAGTAAGCTTGTCCATAGGTTTGCTCTCCAAGCATACCCAGGGGTCTCCTTTCAGACCGGTGACAAACCCTTCTTGGCGGAAGGGTGCTGTGCTTCCTTTCTTCAGTGAAAATTCGTAACGTAGGGGCCTGTCCTTGTACCACTGAGAATTCAATGGGACGGGTACCCAGGAGAGTAGATTTGGGGTAGAGGATAGGCTTTTAGTGCCTATCCAACAGTCGGGCTTATTTGCCTCTGCTGCTGTCGTTTGGAGTGTGGCGATGGCCCAATTATGGAATGAATGCGTATAATCCATATTCCACCCCAGGCTTATAAGCAAGGCTACCATATTAAAGCCTAGGCTTCCAAATCACTAGTGACAGGAAAAACAAAGAGACACAAGTAGCAAAACTAAGCATCCCTTGGCTATAGAGGACAGCACTGAAATCAAAAGGGTTTCCTGACTCCAGAAAACCAAAAGGCATTTAGAGATCTAAACCAAGCCGTGGTGGAAGCTCCCTCGTTAGCCCCGCCAGACTCTAACAGGTCTTTTATATTATATTTACATGAAGAGAAAGGAATAGCCAGTTGGGCCAGAACCGTCTGCAAGCTGTAGCATATTAGTCAGCAGAACGAGACCTGGTAAGGCAAGGCATGATGTCATGCGCTAGGGCTGTTGCAGCAGCAGCGGTGAGGACTGAGAAAGCAAGAAATATTGTCCTGGGGCAGCTCCTATCGCTCATGGTTCCTTCTTTGCTTTTTAGTCCTCCTCCCCAGAGTTCAGGCAACCGTGGATGTGCCACAGTGGGGAAGTACCTTGGTTGATGGCAAGAAATAGAAATGGTCGTGGGCTTCTTTGACTGAACTTCCCATAAATGCACCCAAATACACTCCGACACCCTGAGATGTCCCCTCCCTTCGCTGGCCCTGCGGCGCGGGCAGCCGAGCGCCAGCCGGCAAAGGCCGCTGCATCTCCCCCCAGCTGTCTTGCCCTGGCTGGCTGCTGACAGGAGGGGACAGCGGGTGGTGACAGCCTGGGGGTGACAGGAGGGACACCGCAGGCCCAGGGCTGTTGGGAGAGGCACCACAGGCCAGGGGCTGGCGGGAGGTGACGCTGGGTGGTGAAGGCCCAGGGGGTGACAGGGGGACACCGCAGGCCCAAAGTGGGGCAGGACAGCGGGCGGTGACAGGCTGGGGGGACAGCAGGGACACCAGCGGCCACGTGAGGCGCAGGGCGGTGGGTGCGGTGTGCCGTTGTGCGTGCGCCATTATGTGTGCGCGGTGACACGCTGACGGCAGCCCCTGCGGTTGTTGGCCGGGAAACCCCTCGGCGGAACGTTGGGGCAGGGGCACCCGAGTTGCCATAGTGAGCGGTTGGGCCGAGGTGCGCTGCGTGCGGAGAGGGAGCGGAGGCTGAGCCGGGGCCGTGGGGGCCTCTCCCCGTCGTCCACTCGCCCGCTTGGACTGCGAGGAGGAGCGGGCGGGAGCCGCCACCGCGGCCCAGCTCCATCGCCGAGGGCTGTGGGCAGGGGCGTTGCAGGGGCGAGGGCCGGGGCCTTGCAGCACCGCCGGGATGGAGTCCACCACTCGGCCTCCATCAGCCGAGTCTGCCTGAGGCCAGGGGGCCTGGCCGTGGTGGAGCGCTGTGGCCTCTGAGCGGCCTTGAGCCCAGCCCGTGCTGCTTGCCTGGCCCCCTCCGTGGGCCCTTCCCCGAGCTGCCGCAGGCCCTGTCCTGGCGCGGAGGCTGCGACGCCGTCTGCTGCGGTAGACGTCGTCGCGGAGCAGGCACCGACCATGTCGTGCATCCACTATAAGTTCTTTTCCAAGCTGAACTACGATACAGTCACCTTCAATGGGCTCCACATCTCCCTGTGCGACCTGAAGCGCCAGATCATGGGCCGCGAGAAGCTGAAGGCGGCCAACTGTGACCTGCAGATCTCCAACGCCCAGACCCAAGAAGGTGGGTGGGGGTGGTGGGCACGGGGTGGGACGCGATAACGGGATTCGGCCACAGTCGGTAGCTGTGACTTGTGCTGGGGGCCCGACAGAGCTGTTGTTTTGTCGTCGCTGTCCTGACAGCTACCTTCAGGGCTGTGTTTTAGACACGTTTTTTAGCTTTAGTCCTTTCCGATTAAAAAAAAAAAAAAAAAAAAAATTAACTTTTTAGTCTACATGGTTTGACTTCACCTTTAACAAAATTTCCTCACCAAAATGCATTCAATTAATTGAGGCAAAGGAAAAATAAATGTATGAAAGCCAACTGGCCCCAGGTCCCTTCCCACAACGAGCTCAGCAATGTCCTCTGCTGTATGCAAACACTCTTCCACAAATTCTCTGACTGCTGGCTGAGCCAGTAGGATCCTTCAAGCACCAAATACCAATATGGGCCATGATGAGTGTCCTACACAAATAAAGCCGTTACTTCACCAAGCTATTGTCACTCCTCAGGTGATCCATTTAAATGTGGACTGATTGACTTGGAAGGTGAATTCATTTTTATAGCAGTCTGTCATTAGATGGCTGGAGCTCTCTTCAGTGTGCACTTAACAAGTGGATTGAAAACAAGCACGTACCTGTCTCTCTCCAGATACATGCACGGATAGTCGCTTCAGAAGGCAGATGTCAATGCTTCTCCTCTAACGGTCAATGAATTGTCACAAGACACTAAAAGAGGTCTTATTCCTCTTTCTGCGTCGTACACCCGCTGTGCGTGTTCAAATTGACCGCTGCAGGCTTGCATGATTTGTGAATCAAAGCATTGGTTGCTGTCCTCATATATACAGTCTCTTTCTAGGAGAGGTGCTGCCGCTTGCAATCTTCTGCAGAACCCCCGCAATCCTCAGTTGGGCACAGGCGTAGCAAACCCCTGCCTTTTTGTGGAGCCACTGTTGCTTATCGCGTATCTCTGAAATCGAAATCCGGTGGTTTGTGATCTGGAGCAGGAAGAATATTCTGCACGGCTTCGTTCAGCAGCTCAAAACCTTGAAGCTTGGGGCTTCGAGAAGTGCAGCTGGCATGAGCTCCCCGTTCTTTGTCTGGGCCTCAGTACTGTCGGAGCTCCTGCTCCATCAAAACGTCCCAGGGCAGGCCTTTCTTGACAGGGGGCTGTGCAATGGTTAGATTTTCCTTTTGAGAAGAGCTCTAGGGGTTGGTTTCAGGATATGGGCCTTCTGGAAAAGCTTCTGGTTTTGTCAATGGTAGTCCTTTCTAGGACTAAGACACTGAAAAATGGAGCGTAAATTGTGAAATATTGCTATTTTGTATGTGATCACTGAGCAAAACCACCCTGACAGAGCTTGGCTGGGTATGCAGCATCTTTGGTTTTCAGACCATCGTTCTGATTTAGTCTGTGAAGGTAAGGGCTTTTGATATTGAAAACTGTAGGCAGATTACAGGGAATGGCTGCTGAGAGTGCTTTAACATATTTAGTCATATCCAGCTTGTGGAAGTGCAATATCAAAACCATTCTCATGGAGAGATCTTTGCATTTTAAGCTGTCTCAGTCCAAGTGTCTCAGGCAGGTGGTTTTTTGTTGGGGCCTTGTGTAAAGGTCAGGCGGCTTTCCTCCTCTTCAGCAGACTGACATGGTGTGAGCCAAGGCAGAGCATGGGTAGCTTCAGGCACACGCTGTTTTCGAGAGGCTTTCCGAGGCTGCCTTCCTAAGGAATTTCCTTTGAGTCTCTCTGCTCTGCAAAAAGTGAATGGAAAGTATTCACGTTCCTTTGGTTCGTTCAAACGAGATGAGCAGCTGAAGAGGGGAGATACCGCGTTGGAGCCCATTCTGCCCTGCTTGTGAAAGCAAGCTCAAAAACCGCCCAACATTTCTGTGATCCAAATTCTAGAACTGCCAGCCCCGTTTCCATTTCAGCGTAACGAGCAGCTGAGAAGTGTGGCTGTTGATGGATGAAGCTCCAAGAAATAGGCAGCGAGGGCAGGCTCTCTTCCGTGTTCTGTCCGTCCTGAGCACCAGCAGCGTAGCTGAAGCGTTTTTAGTGAACGGCTACTGAAGCAATGGCGCAGAGTTTCCAGGCTTTAGCGCAGTGCCTGTTTTGCTGCAGGGCAAGCTGGTCAGGCTTCAGAATCTGGTGTATGCAGGTGAGACTTTGCTGCTGTTTGTTTTTCTTCAAAGACCTCCTGGGTTTGGAGCCCAACAGCAGCAAAAGCCACTTCAGCTAGGTCAGGAAAGAACCTCATGCATTAGCAGAGCCTCCTTTAGTGACCCTTGGGACCATTTTGCTGTTGGCATTCCAACTATTTTAAAAAAAAGAACAAGATGGTGCTGCTTGTGTTTGATTATCAGACCTGAAGATTTCTTGAACTGTACTGTTAGTGTGTTGAGATGATAAAAGCGCGATGTTACACATCAAATTTTGCTTTGACATCTGTGAGGGGGTTCTCTGAAGTGCTGTGTAATTAGCTATTAATACACATTCTTCGGAAGCGACTAATGTTTTTGTCTGTATTTGTGTTGTTTGCAGAATACACCGATGATAACGCCCTCATTCCTAAGAACTCCTCGGTCGTCGTTCGAAGAATCCCTGTTGCAGGAGTTAAAGCTGCCAGCAAACCCTACGTGATGTAAGTATCCGTAAAGCATTGCATTCTTTGTTGGGGGTTTCAGTGTGTTAACTTTTTTATTGCTCTTAGTTTACAGAGGCATTCCGATTGGATCTTTCTTGTGAAAGCTGCTGTTAGTTTTTGTTGTAATGGGGTAAATTTTAATGTATCTGTCCCAAAGCAGACTTACCTTTTCAGACCTGCTGGGCCATGGGGTTCAACCTCCAACAGTGGTAACTTTTAAGATGGTTTCATTGGGTTTGTTCTTGGGGTTGATTCTTCTGAGAGCCAAGTTGTGGATCCTGTTTCCTCTACATGGAGAGATTCCTTATTATATGTGTTTGCTTTGATGGCTTTTATAGTACAGACAGATAGGCATTGTAGTGTAAACTTGTAATTTGTTCCCATCTCCGAAGAGTCTGCTTCTCGGGGTTTGACTCTTCCTTGCATTTGGGGGAGGGAGGGGGAGGGATATGGCAGCTCTTCTTACCCCCCAAATCTGGGGCTTTTGCACGCTAGCTCTAGAGGACAGACCAAGAGTTGCCGGCTGGCGAACCATGCAAACAAGAAGTTCCATTCAGAAGTGATTCTTAGTAGTTTCCTAAAGACAATGTCCGTTTCAGGCAAGAGAAAAACAACAATATCCTAAAGTATATTGCCTTTTGTGCAAGTACGATGAAGGAATGGTTAATCCTTTCCAAACTTGAAACTCAGTAAGCCGTTTAGCACGGTACCAAATGTTACTAGTTATCCTTCTAAGTCTGTTTTTACCCTGAGGTGATACCGGTGCCCCAGGTTTTAGTTCTGTATTCCTAAGATTCACGGAGGACAGAGAACCGGGCATATTGATTAAAATGACAGCCCTTCAAATGCAATCCCGACTACAGGATTATTGCTGTCATTTATGTATTCATGCAGTCCAGTTCTATATTAGCTCCACTGGCATTGTTTGGAGGGTCCTGTTTGCCAGCCTACTTAAAGATACACCTCTCCACCACAATTAGTTGATATTATTAGCTTGGGGTTCTGCCACGTCTTTCTAATGTTGGTTCTCAGTAAATAAACTGATGAGTTACAGCGTGTCTTGAACCAACAGTACAGGAGCATCCTGGGACCCAGGAAGCCTTTGCAAGCAAAAACCCCTGGATTAATGTGGCTCTGCATGTAAACTTTGGGCGTATTACTGCCGTGGTTGTTACAGTGCTTTCAGGCGCTGCCTGGTAATTCTGGACGCCACAGCGTTGTGCTTATAAACAGGGCCTTGTGTTGGGGGTTAATTTCAACGCGTATGCTTAGCGCCGTCTTGTCAATGCATCCTCCGTTTCGGGTTGGATGGCACCCTCTCCTGGTATTGTAATGCTGCCCTGAAAGGAGAGGAGAGATGCTGCTAGCATCAAAGACCAAATAAATGCCTGCATGTGGGGATGAGGAAAGAATGGCACTCTCTCTATTTGTACCTAAATTCCACTGCAGCCTTTGAATTGCCTCTGCTCATGGCACACTTTGGAGGATGTATGAATTGTTTGCTAACGCTATCAGCGGTTGCATGTCTGATCCATGATGAGTAGCATGCAGGTACAGATCCATGAGTGTGTGGAATCTCAGCGAGTGTTCAAATGTAATAAATATTTCCTAAACTATTGTAACATTTTCAAGATTATCTTAATGCAAATTCTGGCAATCAAGACCTTTTTCTTTTGTCGCAGGACTCCTAAATCGCACAAAGCCCCAGGAACTGCTTTCAGGTGACCTTTCTATTACTATTTTGAGTCAATATAGCATACGTAACACATTTAATATTTTGGCACTTTCATAGCTAAATATGGCAGATACCTGAGCACAGGGCTTGGGCTTCCACAAAGCAACCCTGTTCTAAAGACTCTGCTGCTGACGGGTTTGGTATTTCTTTGTCCGACGGCTGATTTTTTTAACATAAGTGCACTTGCACTTCAAAGTGTCTAGACTGTCCCTGTTCTTTCTTAGAAACTAAAGTGCTGTATCTGGTGCCTATTTGTAACGCTGGGGGCACCCACATTGGCTAAAGTGACCTTCGTGTTTTGGTGGCTGATTATGGAAGAACACAGACCTGTAGTACAGACTTTGTATTTTTGATACTTCCATAGCAGAGACAAAATACCTGAGGGCTTGCTCTTGCACTGCTGTGTTCTATAGCTGTAAGCCTTAGAGTAATTTGTGACAAAGTAGAAACGTGATTTGGGGATTTTTTTTTAGTTGCACTGCATGTACCAAGGGAGAACAGTTTGTGTATATGAATAAATTTCCACATGTACGAGACTATCGGGACATAATGTTTTGATATTCAGGTTTTATAATCGGTTTTCACTACTTTACGTTGGGTACAAGTGCTTTATTTGAAGTTCTGATCACCTTTATTTCTTCTTCTAGAAGAAGTCGAACTGAGCCAGCGAGTGGCACATCAAGAGCAGTATGTAAAACACAATCTCACACTTTTTTCTACACACTGCCCTTAATTCTAAACAATGCAGCTTTGTAGTAGTTTTCCAAACATTAACTTAATATCTTTTCCAGTGAAACATAGCATATGTTGTAAATACAATGTCTTTGATTGGGCATAGTAAAAACTGAGTAATGCCATTATTTGCACAGCTCTGATGTGAACGTTGGTATTTGTGCCCAGTAATGCGTTGTATTTCGTACTGAGTCTGCTAGAACATGTCCTGAATGACTTTGTGTTGTACAGAGGACGCGTGATCGGTTTTAGATCATGTAGGTTCAGGGTTTGCACAGCTGAACGTGGTGCCGTGTTCTCCATCTGGCTGCCTAGAGCTGGCAAGATGTATGTTTGTACAGCTTGTCGTGTGCTTTTTGTTTCTTTCAGGAATAAAGCACTGGAAAGCTTGCCAATTGTTGTTGAAGAGTAAAGCAGCAAAATTGAAATGAGTTAAGAGTTTTTTAAAAAGCATGCACAAAAGCTTACACTTTGAATATTTCTTCGTTGTCTTGTCTTGTGTTAGCTATCATTCTCCACTTCCACATTTGCGCTCTTGCCCTAATGTTACTACGCCCAAAGCAGGAAAGTGGATCCTTTTTGACTTCGATTACTATTTCAGTAACAGCAAGGATCTCTAGTTGGTGTTTGTCCTTCGAGGCTGCAGAAATGCAGAGAGTCATGGCCGTTGTTTTAGCACCGTCAGGCACAACTGTGGTCCTTCCTGGCTGAATTTTTAGTTTGGCCAAACTCTCGGTCACCTTTATTTCAATAATTTGAGCAGTTGATTTTTGTCTAGACAAAGTGGTGGTTACTTGTATGGCTGATGTGTTGGTGATGGATTGGTGTTCTTATTTGGGTTTGGTGGGGGACGGTGAATATTCTTAAACTGGTGGACAGGAGGGGCAGAGTTCATGTTTCAGGGCATATACGCCTGTGCTTTATTTTGACGGGCAACTGTACTGCGTTCATAAACCCAAACCGTGTGCATTTCTAAATGATGAGACGTTAACTGCTTAATTTACAAACTACACTGAAAAGAAGTCTCCTGTCGTGATGCTTCCTTCTCAAACAAACTCAAGTATTTTTTTAAGTCCTTTTGAGCTGAAAATTGACAGCTTCCTTACCCTTTCAGCTTTTAAGCAGTTGTGAACATTGGACAGGGGTCCTTCTCTGCGATATTCTGGAGCAGTGAGTTGATCGCAAGCGGGTTTGGTTCTTTTAGTTTCTTCTCATGAACCACATAGGCACTCTTAAGCTGTCATAGGCTTGGACTTTGTTTTGAGCAGATACAGATTGCACTAGGTTAGAAATGCCTCTTTGAGTGACACTCAGAGGACATAGCGCAGGCTCTCAGGCTACAGCAGAGGTTAACTATTGCTGTGTTTTGATTGTAGAACTTGAATCTGTGTTTCATTTTTTGTGAACAGATTGATGACTCTTCTGCATCTATTTCTCTGGGCCAGCTTGCTAAGGTATGTACGTATTCTTGTCAAATACTTTAAAAAAACTGTGTTAGCTTCATATTTTTAAGTCCTATACCGTGATCTGTAGCTGGATGACTGTTGTAATGTGAACACAACTTTAATTTAATTCTTAGCAATTTAAAGTTTTTATTTTAACTTTAAAACGTGTGTATATTTTGGTACTATCCTGTAAAGAGGAGTTACCAGTATGGGAACTCAGCCTCAACATAATGTTGCAGTATTACTCATCTGCAAGACACAAAGCAGCAGCACTTCGGAAGCCGTTTACCGTTTTTCCTATGTTTTGTTAATTTTGCGTTGGAAACTAACACACTTTTTACAGAAGAATTTAATTGGCTGTAAGTTATGGCCATTTCAAGGGGGTTTGCAACAGCCAAAATAGAAGCGCTTCTGGAACACGGACAATTGCATGGCTATTTTTGAATTTCTAGTCCTTATAGTTCTAGATGCATTCTGCGGATGCTGCACAATTTCATCAATTGTAGCGTATCTACAGTGGACACCACGATCTAATTTGTTTGAATGCAGACTGTGTAAATTGTGTCAGTGTACCTAACTGTCGAGAGGAACATGCCGATGCGCATGTGTGGCATTTTAGCAGATGTGCCCTTCTGAAACGGTTGTAATGCCCTGTTTTGCTATGGAGCTGCTTGCTGGTTTTGCTCAGCCAGGTGTCACTTTGTCGGGGAAAGCACTAGTGATGGCCCTTTGTGACAGGCGTAGTGCTAGCCAACTGAATTCCTAGTCTGCAAAGTTACAAAGATTAGAGAAGGCAGGGCTTAATGCAGAGGAGCTGGTTCTTTCTTCTGAAAATAAAGGCTGGAGTTCATTGCCGAGAAAGAGAAATCTCTCCCCACGGGTAACTTCTTCCCTCTCTTCCTGCAGAAATTAAATTGTGTACACTGGGGGGAAGGAAACATAAATTTGTTTGGAAGGCAGCCACCAAAAGAAATTGGTCTCCATTGGTGCTGTCTCTGAACGTGTCCTTGGTTCTGTAAACTCCTGTGAAGTTTTACTCTGAAATGTGAAAACCTGTCCAAGTAGGGCACACATTGAAGCTTTTGAGAAAATTTAAGTATTTCAGAAAAATACAGGAACATAGCATAAAGCAGCTCAAAACTGTTACTTGCTCTGACCTCTTCAGTGCAGACTGGCTTAGCATGGAGGCAATGTGTTAGCAGGTTTCTGTTTTATTATTCCTATGTATGAAACGCTATGTTTGAATTTTGGTCTATTCCTAGTAAGGTTTTGTGGGTTTTGGGTGTGTTTTGTAAACCGTTTGGGTTCAAACAAACGAGTCAAGTATCTGTAAAGTTTTCTATAAACATTAATGATTTCATAGATGTCGATCTGCATTATGTGACTGTGGAGAAAAAACTGTGTATATGAAACAACCATTTCAGAGAATGTTGAACCTGGTTGGTTGCTTTTGGGAGTGAATGCATCTAAAAACAAAAGCAGGAGTGGTTGACCTGCATGATCAGTGCCTGAAGGTCCAGATCATTTACAGTCACTCCCTCAGGCCCTGCTTGTATCTGGGCTGGTGTGTAATAAAAACATTGGAACAAACACGACTTAAAAGAAAAATCAGCTACCTTCAGTAATTCTGGATAAGGTTTCTATTACGATTTGTATGTTAAAAGGACACAGTAAACTGGAAAAACCGGCAGGTTTTGCTTGCTGCAGTTAAATCGCTGAATACGAAGAGGGTAGCGGGGGGGAACGTGCAGCTGGGACTGCCTACAGCACATCGTGGTCCACTGACAAGAATCTTTTGTCTTGCTGAGGGATTATAAAAAGCTTGATTCCTTTTAATGCTTCTGTGTCTGAAGCTGAATTTCAGCCAGCAAGACCCACTTCCCCGACTCTTGTGTGTCCTTTTACTGCTGCGAAATGTAAATAATGGTACTTGCCTGCATCTTTTTCAATTAAATGTCCAGGGGCTATCTTCTGCTTCAAATAGTCTGGGGCTTAAAAATCCGTTTAAAAGTGCTGGATAGTATAATTTTTCCTACACAGAGCTTCAGTCCACTTGGAAGCACATTGGATTGGTTACAGGAGTCTTTGTGTGAGGTACAAAGAGAGCCCAAGGTTTGGAGTGCCCAAGAAGGCTCTTTTCAAGTAGGTTCCCAGGCCCATAAACCCCCTGCAGTGGCCTAAGGACTCCCCAGCGCATCTTCAGCACGGCTCTGTTTTCTGTCAGCGGCTGTTTTCATGCAACCTCAGCCCGCGTTGTGCTGCTCTTTGCAGGATCGGGGGAGTGGTGGTGTCTTTGGCCGTGTGGGCTGAAATGTGTTTCTAATGTGTGTATTGCCTGTTGAACAGACTGCCAATCTGGCTGAGGCCAATGCTTCTGAAGAAGATAAAATCAAGGCTATGATGACACAGTCCTGCCATGAGTATCATCCAATCAAGTAAGTGTTGATAACGTCCAATCTGTTCTTTGAAGATGATGGAAAAATCGTAGAGATGTTTGTTTTAACAAGAGAGACGCACGCATAGCTTTTTCTTTTTCCCAAAAACCTTTTAGTTACATGAAGAAACCCTTGGGTCTGCTTCCACCATCATATACCTGCTTCCGTTGCGGACAACCTGGCCACTATATAAAGAACTGCCCAACAAATGGGGTAAGATTGAGGGGGACTTCTGGTGTTACTTGGGGGTTCATTTTTTTACCTTGGCAGTTACCTAACAACTACATGACTGCTCATCTTTGGAATTGTTTCTCTGGGGGTGAAGCCCTTCAAAATTCAAGGGAAACCTGGAGTTGTAAATGTAAACTTTTATTTTTTCCAGGTCATAGACATTCAATATGTCCATAGATCTTTCTCTGTGAACTTTCATGCATATTTTTAGATATTCCAATATCATTGGAAATGTTTCTGGTTTTAACTCTTTTTAACAACAGTTCACAGTTTTTAGTATTTCGTATAAACCCAAGCTCCTTTCTGTTGACCCCACCCGCTGAATATTTGCCTGTTTTAATGACACAAGCCTCTGGGTGAGTATGCATGCCATTTACCGTTGTATATGCGTGAGGTATGAACTGAACCTTCATATACAGTTCCTCAGTGCCTGGTTCAGAGCACTGAACTGAGCTTGCCCTGGGAATTGCGCTTTGGAGGAGGAGCGGGTTGGTGTCTTTTCTGAGCGGAGGGCAGGCTAAGGGATATTTCACCCTTAAGGAACCTGAAGTTAAGCCCAAGAGTGTCGACGGCGTTCAAAACACTGCTCAAGCCTTGGAACACCCTGGCTATATTCATTTAGGAAAATAAGTATTTTAGTCAAGCAACCCTTCTGTTAAGGAAAAGGAGAGGATTAAAGGCTTTTGCTGCTTAGAATAATCATGGACATGTCATTTTAAGTGTGGGTCTTAAGATGAGCTATGTTTGCCTTTCTTCTCTTAACAGGGCAAAAATGTTGAGTCTGTTCCCAGAATTAAAAGGAGCACGGGAATTCCACGGAGTTTCCTGATAGAGGTGAAAGATCCCAATACAAAGGGTGCTATGCTAACCAACACTGGGAAGTATGCCATACCAGCTATTAATGCGTAAGTAGGGAATTCATTGGACCGACCCAAAAGCGAATGAGAGAAACTGTGCGTAAATGTCTGAGTGGCCAGGCGACCAAATCGGCCAGCCTCTGTAATTGCAGGGGAGGAAGCATTGTCGTTGTATCTGAACCTTAAAATCTGTGATACTTTCTAAGATTAAAATAGGGTGGCCCTACTGCTCATGGCCCTGGAAGCTGGTTAAACTAGTGCTGTGCTAAGAATCTGTATTTCTGCAAAATATTTCAGTAGTGTTGACAGTGGGAGTTGTTCTCTCTGAAAGCTCGTTTTGCTGCTGGTTTATGTTTCAAAGGCTTCTTGCAAAATGTAACCCATCGCCGTTGGACTGAGATTTCCTCCCCCTCTGACTTTTATCCAAGCTCACGTGTGAAACAGGCTGAAGTTTCCCTGTTGCTCTAAACTCAGAAAATCCAGCAGTGGGCTGACAAGAGGGGCTGTTACGAAATGCACTTGGTAGCACTTCTGCTTTTCTGTCGTGGATCTCCTTTTGTAGAAGCTGGAACATAGACTGCCCTTATTTATAAAATGGAATTACTCGGAGACTCACTTCATCCTGAGCCTGCAATTTACCTTTACCCCCTGGCAAAGGAGAGGTGGGATTCCTTGCACCCAATTTCTAGCTGTCAAAACATTATTGTTGTAGTTGGAGCCAATTTCTTAGTTGATCCAATGAATGGGAGAGTTCTGCAGAAGGAAAATTGTTCCCCCCTCCCTCTTCTGGTCTTGTGGCTATAGAAAAGCAGTTTAAACGAGATGCCTGCGTCTTCGAAGGCTAGTGTGGAGCGAGGAGAATTCCATCTCTTGTCTTCCTTTGATAAAATCCTACGCTTGGAAAAGTTTTCCTTTCCTCGTCTTTCACTTTTTTCTTTTTCCTCCCCTCCCCCCCCTCCAGGGAAGCTTATGCCAGAGGCAAGAAGGAAAAGCCACCCTTTTTACCCGAGGAGCCGTCCTCCCCCTCCTCCTCCCATGATCCCGTTCCAGAGGAGCTGCTGTGTCTCCTTTGTAAAGATACAATGACTGATGCCGTGGTTATTCCCTGCTGTAGAAACAGTTACTGTGACGAATGTAAGTGTTACTCCCAGGTTTGTTAATCCCAAACATCAAACTGATCTTCTGAAAGCAGACATAGGAGATAACGGCATTACTTTGTCACCAGTTCGATTTAAGACTGAAGTATAGCCTGACTAGGAAAGGACTCTCCTTGTAGAAAGGAAAAAAAAAAGGCAGAAAGCTTTTTCCCCTTTTTATGTATCTCGTTAAATCTCTTTACACGCGTGTCGTGGTTTAACTCCAGCCGGCAACTAAGCACCACCCAGCCGCTCGCTCGCTCCCCCGCAGTGGGATGGGGAGAGAATCGGAAGGGTAAAAGCGAGAAAGCTGGTGGGTTGAGATAAAGACAGTTTAACAGGTGAAGCAAAAGCCGCGCGCACAAGCAAAGCAACACAAGGAATTCATTCCGTCCTTCCCATGGGCAGGGAGGAGTTCAGCCATCCCCAGGACAGCAGGGCTCCATCACGCGTAACCGTTACCTGGGAAGACAAACGCCATCACTCCCAACATCCCCCCCTTCCTTCTTCTTCCCCCAGCTCTATATGCTGCGCATGACGCCATACGGTGTGGGATAGCCCTTGGCTCAGCTGGGGTCAGCTGTCCCGGCTGTGTCTCCTTCACACTTCTTCTGCCCCCCCGGCCTCCTTGCTGGTGGGGCGGTGTGAGAAGCAGAAAAGGCCTTGACTCTGTGTAAGCACTGCTCAGCCATAAGGAAACCATCCCCGTGTTACCAACCCTGTTTCCAGCACAAATCCAAACCATAGCCCCCCACTAGCTACTATGAAGAAAATGAACTCTGTCCCCGCCCAGACCAGCACAATACGGAAGGACGAGTATGAGAAGAGTGCGTAATTGTGCAGGAGATTCCAGAATTAGATAGTGACTGCATTTATTTGTCCACAGCCCTTTCTCTCATACAAAATTATATAGCCAGCTCTGGTGATTTGGTGTGGTCTGCAACAAACGGATAGTCAGGCATTTAATCCGCCTTCTTCTCCACCGGAGGGTTGGTTAAAACCTTCAGAACTCAAACCTCCTAATGTGTTGAAATGTGTTTTCTTCATTAACCTTGAGGTTAGTGACTTCTCACTGTACTAGCCAGCGGAAAGAAGATCAGTCGGAACATCAAGGCACAGCCTCCTCTACATCTTCAGGTGTTGCATGAGTGCAATATCAAACCGTATAGTTATTTGCTGCAGACTGGAAATTTTTTACACTGTTGAACATTGATCGCTCCGTGCTCTCAATTCAAGACCATATTCACCCATTAACCACACACTTGTGTTTAGAATTGATTAGAGCCCAAAAATACTCCTTAGTTTGGCTAAAAGCTGTTTTGATGATTCTGATGATTCACAGGTATTAGAACAGCGTTACTGGACTCTGAGGAACACAGATGCCCCACATGTCATCAAACAGACGTTTCTCCTGACGCTTTAGTCGCCAACAAGTCCCTACGCCAGGTAACACGATGACTTTCACGTAAACTGTTGGCAAGGAAAAGTCTATTTTTCAAAAGCTGAAAGGGAAGAAGATATTCATTTACCTCTCCTTAAGCAAGGCTAAATGGAGTAAGGCTCAATTTACTTTTCAAATACGTTATCTGTTGTTACAGAAGCTTACAACTCTTTAGAGACAATCTGGCAAATTCAGGTCACCCTTTTGTTTAACAGGCTTGTCTCACTTTCAAACTCAGTGCTAACGCTGGAGTACTTTAAATACAGCTACTCTGAGTTGCAAGTCATGAATATCAGTGTTCAGTGTGATGTATCCATACATCTGTATGTTGATTCATTTTAGGACTGATAGCATTTACAGGATACACAAGGAGTTTTACTCCGTGCAGGCTTTTCTTCGTCTGTCTACTGAAGTTTCGTATTAACTTTTTGTAAATGCTTTCCTGCCTCTAGGCTGTGAACAACTTCAGAAATGGGACTGGCTACGCAAAAGGGCTCCATAAGCAGGTTCAGCAGCAACAGCAGCAGCAGCCGCCACCGCCACCACCTCCACCACCACTCCTGAGGCAAACAACAGCCCGCAACCTGCAGCCTCTGCTCTGGCCAACAATTTCCAGCCAGCGGGATCCACTCATGAGTCCACTGGCTTGTCTGGCTTCTTCTTCTGTTGCTGCTCTGTCATCGTTGGCCCCTGCTGAAAAGCCAGGTGGACCTTTTTGGTAAGGAAATCTGTAGATCAACACGAATATAAAAGAAGTTAGATTGTTTCTCCTGAGCTTCTCAGCTAGCGATTTCTATAGCATTAGTGACAGTTCCAGAGAACTGTGGCCGTTCTGGGTTTGGGTTTTACTTTGAATGAGGACACTTTAATAATTTGGAAGCGTGCCTCATGCAAGAATTTTCTCCAAAGTATTTTGGTTTGCTTCTCTTACAAGTCATTCAGTACGCGTTGACCCTGAAAGAGGAACTTTTTTCCCCCAGGAGCCCTTTGAGTTTAAGTGGCTAGCAATTCCTAAAGTAAGCATTTGGTTATGTCAGAGCTTCTGGAGTGCATTCATTTCTCTTTAGTACTGAGGAAATAATCGTTTCCTGAAAAGTGAAAAAGCCCAATGAGAGGTAAAACTGACCAGGTGTTTCACATCACTTTTTTCTACAGTATTTCTATCATCAGTATTATAAGTCAGAGTCATCCTCAGTAATGCCGTGTAGTCAGCGCCGCACGCAGATTTGGATAATAAACATTGAAACACTGTAAATTTGAAGTCTTTACAAACATTTACCAACAAAGTCCTAGTTGGCAACCCAGTGAAGCGGTATGAAAATACATGGAAAATCTGTACTGTTGTTGAGGGCTTCTGTCC
Source organism: Platalea leucorodia (assembly GCF_965183815.1). NCBI lineage: Eukaryota > Metazoa > Chordata > Aves > Pelecaniformes > Threskiornithidae > Platalea > Platalea leucorodia. Next base: position 88,507 of record NW_028121397.1, read on the forward strand.
TTTCGATTTTATGCCTGGAATGCAAAGAGCCACTCTGTCCAGAAGACTGTCAGGCGCAGCTGTACCGTTGACTACAAAGGTCACAAGTCAAAAGAACCTCTAAGGCAGCCACTGAGCCAGCACATAAACGTTTCCCAAGAGAATTTCAGTTCTTGCATCTTCCACAACTGAGAGTCAGTGTCTGGGCTATACGTACTCCAATCCTTTTATGTGCAGCCAGCTTACTAAAATATTTTTCCGGTGAGCCCTGGCAGCCAAGAGGGCAAACTGCATCCTGGGATGCATCAAAGGCAGGGGAAGCAGCCAGTGAAAAGAGGTCATTATCCTGCTGTATTCAGCGTTGCTGCGGCCTCCCCTTGAACACGGTGTGCAGTTCTGGGCCCCACAATTGAAGAAGGAGGTGAAGGTCCTTGAGTGCGTCGAGAGGAGGGCAACAGAGCTGGTGAAAGGGCTGGGAGGAATGTCCTCTGAGGAGCGGCTGAGGACTCTGCCTTTGTCCAGTTTGGAGAAGAGGAGGCGGAGGGGCCACCTCATTGCCCTCTGCAGCTTCCTGCGGAGGGGACGTGGAGAGGGAGGTGCTGATCTCTTCTCGGTGGGATGCAGTGATAGGACACGTGGGAATGGTTCCAAGCTGTGCCAGGGGAGGCTTAGACTGGACATGAGGAAGCATTTCTTTACCGAGAGGTTGTTCAAACCCTGGAACGGGCTTCCTGGAGAGGTGGTCGATGCCCCAAGCCTGTCAGTGTTGGAGAGGGATTTGGACAATGCCCTTAATCCCATGCTTTAACTTGGTCAGCCCTGAATTGGTCAGGCAGTCAGAGCAGATGATCGTTGTGGGTCCCTTCCAACTGAAATAGTCTAGTCTATTCTGTTCTATTTCTCGTTAAATGCCACTAGTCCAAACAGACTTCTCGTCAGTGCTTCATTTGGAATCGGCCAACTTCCCATTTGTACATCTGGAGAAGATTATTTTTTCATTTTTTTCCCCATTTACTATAGTCAGCCTTTTCTCACTTGGGACTTTGTATTTCAAGTAGCACTTCAAAACACTGTTTGAATAATAAAAATTTGGGTTTTTTTGTAGTGATGCCGGTACTGTTCTGCCTCCTGCTGCGCTGGTGAGTGCTGCTGGGCTTTCTAAATCTTCCTTTCAGTCAATCGGCAGTTTGGTGGAAGAGAAGGTAAATTTTATTTCAACATATGCAGTGCTGCTTGTATTTTAGCAGAGCTTCTTTTCCAACTGTTTGCATTTATTCACAAGGGCTGTCGGGTTCCTGTAGTAAGACAACCAGCGTTACCAAGTCTTCTGGGCCCCCAAGGACACTCAATACACACAACTGGTAAGCAACTATAACTTGAGAAGTTCTTTTCAAAACTTATCTTCAGATCAACTGAATGGGATTTTTTTCTTTTTCCTCTCTCCACGCCAAAAGGCCATCCCAGGAGAGCCAGCGCAGTTCGCTCAGCAGCTGGCAGACCAGGCTGGGAGCTGTAAGTATGCTACAGAAATTCAATATATTCCTACTTGTAACCTGTTAAACGAGACCATAACACGTAGCTTATACAGTAAATAATAATGTAATAACTTAAAGCTGATTTAGAATGAAATAAGTGTGCACAGATAGTTGTGGAGAATACAAGTGGTAATTCGTTTTTAAATGGCTTCGTTTGAATTGGCTTTAACGAAGGGGATCTATGCTTGCAGTAAGAGTATTTAAAAGAAAACTGCAGCACATGATTGAGAAGAGGACTCTGAAAAATGAACACTGTTTGAAGAAAGCATAATTACATACAAAAATGAAATATCATTAAAGGGTGAGGTGGAAAGCCACCCTTCTGATCACTGGCTGAATAGGGCTGGAGAAATTGATTTCCCCATAGAAATCAGCCTCCAACATTCTTTTTTACCAACTTAGTTGATACTGATTGAGCAAAGCATTGGATAGTCAACACTGTGTTGTGTTATTTTATAAAAATTTTGAATGTCTTCAATTCAGTCCTCTGAAATAGCCAAGCTGCTTTCTCTCAGTTGGAGAGAGAGAGAGGAGTCTGTTTTCTCTATTATTGCAGTGTCAAGTTAGTCCTTCCTTTTGGTACATATTTGTTATAGATAGATTGTAAGGGGGCATTGTGTTCATACTATGCTAAAGATAAATAAAAACAAACCCCAGGATCCATCCCACAGATTGTCTAAAATCTCAAATTCAGTAAGCCCGAAAATAACAATTTGGGGACAAAACCAGGCCAAACACATCCTCATGAGGCAACAACATAGGAGGCTTATGTGGAAGAAGTTAAAAGAAGTTTGAGAGAAGATGAGTTAGTATTTGTGCAGTGCTTTGAAGATCAGAAGTGTGAAGTATTGACCATATCAAGGAGTGGCAGAGGAGCGGTGGGCACTTGGCACAGGGGAGATGGGAGTGTCTTTCAAGCACGGGCAGCCTCCATCCACAGGCGCAAAGCTGAGTATAAGGAGAGAAGACTGAGGGAACCGCTGGGGCTGGGGATGTGGAAGGCGAGTCTGAGGATCAAGAAATGAGGGCAGTCTCTAATGAACAGACAGCAGGGAGAGAAATGCTTAAGTTGAGAACAAGAAGTGCTCGCCACCGTGCTCCCGCTTCCTTCGCCTTCCTCTTTAAAATTGGGGCAGAGCGTAACAAACAGTGACACATGTTTTTGGGTTTCTTTAGAAGTTCAAATCGAGGACGCCCGCCTAGTGAACGTACCCAAAGGACTCAGGCCCCAGCACTGCCACCATCAATAGCCATCTTTGTGCCTGTGCCTCCACCTCCCTTGCATCCTCCACCACCCCATGCCCTTCCTCTCCCACCGCGGGTACCACCGCCCCAGTTGCCTCCTCAGTTTCCCCCTGGTCAGCCTCCAGCTGCTGGGTGCACTGCCCCCCCTCCAGGATATCCCCCAGCTCCTGCCAACAGGTCGCCAGCTTGGGTACCAACAGCAGGACCAACGGCTCCTTCAAATACCATCCCAACGACACAAGCACCTCCTTTACCTAGGGAGGAGTTTTACAGAGAACAACAGAGGCCTAAAGAGGAGTAAGTATTTGGCTCAATGAAGTTGCGTTGGTTTTCATTTTTGTATCTCTTGCGATAGTATATCGGACTGCAGTTACACTAAAGTGCGTCTGACATAAGCAAAGATGACCTAGTGGTTTTTGCAATATTCTTTTTCATTGCAGGTGAAACCATGCAAAAGTAAACCCAGACAAATGTCATTCTAAAGCTTTCCCTGAAACTTCTAGGCATTCTAAACTGGCTTTGCTTAACTAGGATGTTCACCTTTTGCATTTGCGTGCCGTAGACATTTTCTCCTATCGGCCAGGGTTTGTTTCTTGATGTCTTTTTGTAAGAAAGGTCAAACTATCCTTGTAAGAAAGGTCAAACTTCTTTTAACAGGGAGAAGAAAAAGTCCAAATGTGATGAGTTTACAAAGGATTTTGGTAAAGAACCGATGGAATATAAAAAGATTCAAAAGGAGCGTAGGCGTTTGTTTTCCAGGTAACTGCTTTACACGTCCGTAATGGAGAAGCGGGTTGTCTAGAAGAATCAGGAGGAGTTCGCCTCCACCTCTCCATCGTCAGATGGATTGGATGAGTCAAGGGATCAGCAGCGACAGGAGTAAATAGTCCTGGGTGTAAGATTGCAGTACAAGTCTTTTGCATCCTGTACAAATTGCCAAACCAGTAGTGAAGATGAAGAGACTCAGCTGGCATTTTAAAATGGAGCTTTGCCGTCTTCAGGCTAAATCGTGTTTTCTTGGTGTTTGATACTGCACTCTAGCCATTAAGACTTGCACTTTTTGCATCTTACTGCAACAAAAATGATTTGCACTGCAGGTAGTTGTTGAGTAGTGAAAAATGTGTGCGTTCATGTACCAGTAGAGGCCAGTATACCCCGCCTTAGATCAATCAATAGCTATGGTAGTTAATGTCATAGAAGTGGGTGGAAATACGCTTCCCCTTCCTGTATGTTGGTACACTAACAATGCAGCAGCTGTTCTGTCTCCTAAGCAGAAACTTTTACATACGATCAAGTTCTTCAGTTTGCAGTAGCAGTATGTCAGCAGCTGAAAGAAGCTTTGGCATTAGCCTGTGGAGAGGAAAAGAAACCCAAACCAAATGTGGGAGGAAAAAAACTGGGGAGAGCGACTGTTTTGAGTTAACTTCACTCTTTTTGTGTTTTGTGTTTTTTTTAAGGTCCAAGTCTCCCTATAGTGCTTCATCTTACTCGAGAAGTTCATACACCTACTCCAAGTCAAGATCAGGTTCTTCCCGCTCTCGCTCCTACTCTCGATCCTTTAGTCGTTCCCATTCTCGTTCCTGCTCACGATCCCCACGGTATTCAAGAAGAGGCAAAGGGAAGAGTCATAAATATCGTTCTAGGTCAAGGTCACGGGGTTATCACCATTCAAGGCTAAGAAGATACCGTTCACGATCAAGGTCTCCAGTGTTTAGAGGCCACTCTCCCACTACACGGACCGTACCTCGAGGGGAAGGAGGAAGGGAGTATTTTAACAGATACAGAGAAGTTCCTCCACATGATATGAAAGCGTGCTATGGCAGATCTGTTGACTTGAGAGATCCATTTGAAAAGGAAAGATACAGAGAATGGGAAAGGAACTCTAGAGAATGGTACAAAAAGTTTCACAAGAGCTTTGCTGTTGGCCCTCAACCTCCGCCTCCAGTAAACAGGGGCAACTTTTCTCCAGATAGGTTTGGTCCGCCTGGGACCAGACGAGAGAATTTGCCACAGGCTTGGGGACGTAGGGAGGATTATCCTGGTGGGCAGAGCCACAGAAATCGTAATACAGCTGGAAATTACCCTGAAAAACCTTCTGGAAGAGAGAGCCATGACATCCGAGATGCTACAAAATCCAAAGAGAAGGAGGTGGAACATCCACTGGGAGATGGCAAAGGAAATAAAGATAAAAACCCCCAGAAGAGAAGAAAAGGGGATGAGAATGAAGGCTTTCCGAAAGCTGAGTTGTTAGAAGGTGCGAGGAAAGCCAAAGAGCCAGTTCCAGCAGCAGATGTTAAAATGGACTCTCTGTTCATGCTCCCAAGAAGAGACGATGCCACCCCTGTGAGAGATGAGCCTATGGAAGCAGATTCTCTTGCTTTCAAACCAGTATCTGCAAAGGTGAAAAAAGAGAAGGAGAAGCCAAAAGCAAAAATTGACAAGACAAAGCGGAAAGCAGAAGTGGCTGTTCTGCCTAAGAACGACAGCATAATAAAACCAGCTAAAGCTTCCCAAGAGGAGGTGGACAGCGATCGTGAAGAATCTCCTCGAATGGAACCTGCTGTGAAAAAAGTGAAGGAAGAGTTGCCAAAGACAGACAGTGTTAAAACCTCTTCCTCTCAAAAGGCTGAGAAGGCTCTTGGTTCCCCACGGAAAGCTCACCCCAAAGTTACAAAAGATCACCCAGAAACCAGAGCAGCCAACGAGGAAACGGCAAAGAAAGACCATCGAAAAGAAACCAAGTCGGAGAAGCCCTCCAACAAAGAGGGCAAGTCAAAAACACCTGCTGAAAAAAGCAACCCCTCTGATGCAAAACCTGAACAAAGAAAACGAAAAGTAGATGAAAAGGTTGCTGAAGAACATGAAGCGACTTCCCTAAAGGCCTCTAAACCAGAAGCTGCTGACTCGAAAAGACCACCAAAGGGGAAGACTGAGCCTGATGGTGAAAAAGGAGAGCAAACTCCAGAAGAGGATAAACCTGCTTTTCTTAACAACCCCGCCAAAAAGATTAAACTTAACCAAGAAACTGGCAAAAAGGTTGTGAGTGGAGAAAATGTGCTACCTGCAGAAGAACCTGGTGAGAAAGCTGAGCCGAACAGCAGCAAAGTTAAGCAAGAAAAAGCAAAGGGAAAAGTAAGAAGCAAAGGAACGGCAGCTGATGGATCTAGTGCAACTCTGGTACATTGCACCAGGTACCTCATCTTTTCTTTTCCTATTCTTTCTTTCCTCCCTCCCCCCCGCAAACAAATGTAAAAGTCTTTATGGTGACTAATGAAAGGAACAGCTAAATCTGTGCTAAATGAGTGAATAATCTGTGATCTTTCCTGCTAAGCTGTACTTGGGTCAGAATCAAATTTTGTGAAAGAAAACAAGCAGTCTGTACTGCCCAGACAGCTCATAAGGTTAATTCATTGATGACGTCTTTCACCCTTACTTCTGGGACTTTTTTCCCCCCTTCTTATTCATTATATGTTGACTCTCTGAGGAGTCCCCTCGAGGTCTTCCTTCAGATCCAGCTAAAGGCAAGGATAACAGACATGTCTCTACCATGCAATATGTTGCCTTTGAAAAATTGCAAGGTGCTGTAATGATCTACTTTTGTCAGTATGAGATGAAACGATACCTTGCAGAAATAGCAGCTTGGTTGCCAATATCTTGTACTGATTTGAGCTTTGAGCACAGTGCCGTGTTGACACAGCTACACTGCTTCCAGCTCAGTGCCAACTTCTTTGAAAGAGTGAATCTAGTGTGAAGCTGTTATTACGTACATTTCAGCATCTAAAGAAGCCGGACAGCGCAAACTCAAACCATTTAAGACGTCACTGGAGACTTAAGATAGCGTCTTGATATTCTAAACAGTTTTTAAAACGTACATTTTTTCTGAAGAAGAACACTGGGACATGAGAATAAAACTGTGGTTGTGTATACCTCTCCCTAATTGCTTGCTTAGATGTCGAAACAAGAATGTATAGCTAATTTATCTACCATTGGTAGAAGCAGGACATGAAGGAATTACCAGGTCAGACAGTCCCCAATCTGATAATCTCGTGTCTTTGTTAATTAAATGTAGAGTAGGAAGGTACTAAATTAATTGATTGCTCATAGTCTTAGCTAGTGGACTCATCCTTTCTCTCGTCTGTTCCCTTAATTGAACATCTTTTGAAAAAATACGCAAGATTTAGAATGGAAACACAAGCCGTTTTCTAAACTGTTACAAAAGATGGCGGTGCGTATATCTCACCCACGATTAATGTCAGCTTTTTTCCTCTTAGCACTAGTTCTACTGGAGGAAGCCCCGTTAGAAAGACTGAAGAAAAGCCAGACACAAAACAAACTGTCATTAAGACCATGGAGGAGTATAATAATGATATCACAGCCCCTGAGAAAGACATGGTTATTATGATCCAGGTCCCTCAGTCAAAGTGGGAGAAGGATGACTTTGAGTCTGAAGAGGAAGACATTCAATCTACCCAGGTGCCCGCAACCGTAGGAAAACCTGCTAATGTTATACAAAATGCGAGTGCTAAGCCACCAAACCCTGTAAAACAGAGTGAAAAAGAGACGGAGCCTTTGAAGGAAAGACAGAAAACTACAAAAGAGGTGAGTTATGAAAGCTCCCAGCATGACGCAAAAAGTTCAAAAAGTTCGATGTCAAATGAAAAAGGAAAAACCAAAGACCGGGATCATTCTTTGTCAGACAAAGACACCTCTGAGAAGAGAAAGAGCAGTGTTCAGCAAGAAGACGACCCCTCAGAACGTGCAACCGAGCAAGGAGATGGAAAAAGTATTTCCCAATCTTCCAAAGACTGCAGATTTTCAGAGAAGCCTGATACTGGCCATGGATCCGCTGCTAAAGACTTTACTCCTAAGCAAGACAAAAATTCTGACCGTGATGGCAACAGAGATTATTCTAGTTCCAAGCGTAGAGATGAAAAGAGTGAATTAGCAAGGGGAAGAGAGTCCCCTTCTCAAAACAGAGAATCTACGTCAGTCCAGGAGAGTAAGCCGAGAGACGAACGAGCAGAGCTGTCCGAAAAGTGCACTGGAGACGCCAACAGGAGCAGCTGCAGCCCTCCGCCTGAGCGGCAGCAGTCTGATCACAAAGCTGCTCACGATTCCAAGCGCACATTGGAGGAACCCAAACCTCTAGATATAAACGCAGGAGAAGAGAAAGAGAAGCACGTACCAGAAGTAAAGAGCAATGAAGAGAAAGAGCCAGGTGGTAATAAAGCACCTTGGAGAGAGGAATCGCCAGATGTAAAACATGAGAAAGAGAACGTGACTGGACAAAACAATAAAAGTGTTGCCCAGCCTAAGCCTCAGGTGAGCAGCTCCTCGCCGCTCTCTTCTGATCGAACGCGAGACACTGATGAGGCTGCATTTGTACCAGACTGCAATGAAAGTGAGAGTAAGGTATCTGCAAAAGGTGAGGAAGCGGCAGGGAAAACTCATGACGACCCAAAGGAAAAGGCTGTTGATAAGGTGAAAGAGGATACAGCAGCACCTGCTGCAGGTGACCGGCCTGAAGCAAGGCGAAGTCAAAGGCAAAGCAGTCCCAGTGTTAGGCGCAGCCGTAGCCAAAGCCCTTCTGAGAGTCAGACTGGAGGCCACAGGAGCAGAGCCAGCTCAGGAGAGAGGCAAGACAGCAAGAAAAAGAACAAGAAAAAAAAGAAGAAGAAGGACAAGAAGCAGAAGAAACAGAAGCAGCAGAAGAAACACATTGGAAATGAAATGGAATTGGAAAAGAGCCACAAACACAAGCACAAGAAGAACAAATGGAAGAAGAGCAAAGACAAGGAGCAAGATGACCAAAAAGTGAAATCTGTCCCTACATAGAATGACAGATAATGAAAAAAGACTTAATTCCCAAGTCATCTGTATTAAACTTTGTTGAAATGTGAACGAGTTCAAGCATTGCAAATGATGACATGAAAGACCCTGCGTTGCACTTAAAAAATTGCCGCTGGATTGTTTGATTTTTACATCGGAGCTTTAAAAAGCGAACATTTTGTACAGAATTGTGAGTTGTGACCACGCAACATGAAAGGCGTTGCTGGGGCCTCTTACTTTTAACCACCGTTAATTAGTCTGGCTGGAGTTTTCTGTCCTGAAAATTTTCACAGTTGAATTTTCTTTTAATTGCCTGGCAGAAGCAGCTGGTATCTGTTATAAAATAGCAGCAGAATGATTTGCAGAATACATTGCAGCCTTGTTATGTCACTTCTTGATTACAATAAAATGTTTTCAGTAAACTACCCGGTGTGATGAGCTTTTCAGTGATAGCTGAACATCAGCAGAGCAAAGCCTAGTGACAGAAAAAAGCCGCCAGTAAAAGCTTGCTGGTAGCTGACATGTATGAAAAATAACGTCCACAGGTTTAATTTTGCAAAGAGCGGTAGGACTTTCAGTCTTCTGAACGGATGCCATGTGGGGAGGCGCTGCCGAGAGGAAAGCCAGCAAAGGGGAAAAGAATTGGAAGGTATTTACATATTTGTATGCAAAACACTTTCCTTCCAAGAGGAAAACCCCAGCCAAGTTTTCTGAAATGCAACCAGAAACAGAGAGCTAAACCAGCCAAGACTGAATTAACCGAATGAACCACTCAAGGGTGCCTTCAAGTTAGGGGTCCAGCTTCAAGCTGCGTGTCCAGCTCCAACCCACCCCTGACCCCGAGGTGTCACCAAGAGTCTGCAGACCTCAAGGAGAGCAATGGGGCTGGACCAGGCTGTGAAGCCTGGGCTGCTCCGATCCTGGCAAGGGGATCGATGCGGCCTGCAGCCCAGGCAAATCCTGCCCGTCCGTGATGGGTGTGCTCAGCCCCTTGACCAGACTGCCCGTGGTTTGGGGCAGGCTCTGGAAGAGGGAAGGGCCTGAGCCATGGCCAGGCTGTGAACTCCTCTCGTTTCAATCTGATCATCGAGTCCAACCATTAACCTGTCACTGCCAAGTCCACCACTAAACCATGCCCTCGAGCACCACGTCTACCCGTCTTTTAAATACCTCCAGGGATGGAGACTCAACCACTTTTACCAACGACAGATCTTTGGTAAGTGACTGATATCGTGCATAACCTTGTAGTACGGTAACTTTGATTTTGTCTTGGTAACTTTAATTGCAGGCTGAATTGATGCTAATCAAACATTACATAAACTTGGCATGTACAATCCTTTAGACACAAACTGTTGACCAAGTCTGAGACTAGGTTTGGACCCATCTGCACCTAGTCTCCTCTCTGAGGAAGGAGTTTAGAAAGCAAGGGGGTCCACTCTGAACCTCGTGACTCTACGGGAGGGTCCTCCTTACCCTTTTGTGTCCCCGGTCTCTCTGTGAATCAGTCTAACTCGAGTGTAACTCAGTTTTCCTTTGTAGGATTCTTCCATGCAGTAATTAAGAGTGAACCTCGCCATCGAACTTTGTTAAGTCAAAGTTTTACAACATCATATGAAAACCACTTTTGCTATTACCTTTGATGGTGATTCCTTAAGCGATCTAAATCACTCTTTTGCGACAAACTGGCGTAGTTGGCAGGATCCTAAATCAGGATTCGCGACACGGTCCCAGCCACCCAAATCTGCCTACCCATCCTCCCCGCTGCCCAAGGGCCCTCTCCCCTCCAGCGACTGCCAGGGTGCTGGCCCTCTCACGGCTCATGAGCAATGCGCTCCTCCGCAAGTCCCGCACGCGCTCCAGGAGCACCACCACCACTCACGCTCGTCCTACCACCACTATCAGTCTGCAGGCTGAAAGTCAATCACAAGCAGAATCAGCATCTGCACCTGACTTCCAACATGAGGAAAGGGCAGCCAAGATCTCTTGGGACATCATGCCTGCCTTGAACACAAATTCAGCACACGCCGGTTCCTGACACCTGCATACCAGCGTCTGCACAAAGCAGCTCTGACCAGTAATGGTACAACGGGGGCAGCAGCTGCCCCTGGGACTCAGCTTGAACCACAGCTGGTAGCAGATGCTGTGCTGGACCATCTCTGTGGCTCACCACCCCACGCAAGGCGTGAAATCGAGCGTCACTGCGGTGAGGCTCTGATTGATCCCTTCCTGCTGTGCAGGCTACAGCACGTCCATACACGAATCTAAAACCTCAGCTGCCCAAGTCATAAGGTCAGAGGGAAATACACCAACCAGGTGCTGCTTGCTCCAAGTCTTTCAGGATTTCCTTTGCACCTTCCGGTATCTTTTGGGAATACTTCCCTATTTGAGCTTTAGGCTTTCCTCTTTGAGGACGTTAACAGAAAGTATGAAGGCCAATTTCACATTAATAAACTATTGAAAAGGAGTGCTTACTCGGTAAAATCAATAAAGACGGACTACTCACCCTTGGGATGCCAGCTGGGATCCAGCCCTGGATCCATCCGAGGAGCTGGAAAAGCCCATCCTGTGGCCATGTCTACAACCAAACACCCACGAGAAGTTACCATCACATGCCCTGATCTGTACCGTCATAACTGAATAGCAGAACATACAAGGGGATCACGGAATGACACGGCACACACGCGCAGCTCTGTATTCTCACACCTGCAGAGGCGCCTGGCTGACTTTGGACTTCCAGCTGGCAGCTCTCAAAGGCAGTAAAAAGCCACGACGTACCCACGCGACCTGCCTGCGGGTCAGCCCTGGCACCCAGCCGGGAAGCTGGATAACCACTGCCTGCAGCCACGTCTGGAAACGAGCACAGGACAGAGCAGCGCCCCTGAAATATTTCAATATACTTCTTCAGATTGGAATGACAGTGAATGCAATTCAAACACAGGGCTACTCGAGAGCAATCCTCTCTCCCTTCCACTCGGGAGCATCTTGCAAACATTTCCTGGGTGCCTGCAGTGGCCACTAACCAGGCATGGAGCTGTCGGAGAAAGGACTCCCTGGAGCTCACGCCAGCTCTCAACTCAACCCCAAGGCACCTGCTGGCTTTGCAGCGGGCACTGGAACCAGTGCAGGGGCGGAGCAGCTGGCAAAGACAGCTTTGCAAGGCAGAGCGCCCCGGGGTACATCACTGAGCCGCACCCATTCCCTCTCTGCTCTTCTGCATGCCCAAGCAGCAGCCAAGAAAGCAGTAAGCTAATTTTCACATGAACAGAAAATTAAAATGTAAACGCTCATTCGTTCAAGGGCCTCACCTGTGGGATCGCCCTGAGGCTCACGGACAGGCTCAAGTCGGGAATTCAAGTAGCCGCTGCCTACAGGGACAGCTGTAATCAAGCTGAGATGAAAAATGTTTCCGTTGCACGTTGTGATCTGCCTCTTCCTTGGTGACGTGCAGTGGCCGGAAGGGAGCCAGGCAACAACATGGGACGCAGGCGCAGGCTGAGATTCCCAAAGCTGCAGAGGGGCCTGGTGACCTCTTGGCTGGGGCCCGGCGGCTTTCAAACTACTGTCTCCAGGCCACGTGCGACACCCCGCAAGGACCAGACGGACAAACATAGGGCCTCTCAGGGCCCTCTTACCAGGAGACCTCTCACACACACAAAAGGAAGCCCACGCAAAAGTGGGAGCAGGTAGCACCACAGGAAAAAACGATCATTCACAATTCTTGTAGAGAAGAGCCTGCTGGCCACTGGGAGGCTGAACTATCACGACAAGATATTAACAAATAACAAACCAACGATTAACAAACACAAAACGCCAATAACAAAGGAAGACTGAATCCTTACCTCTGGGATTCCCCCCAGGCCCAGGAACAGGATTCCACCAAGGGTCGTGATCAACATGGACTGCAGGAACCAAACAGGTAATCGAACACAGGTGAGGAGAGTTTCCATTGCATGTTGTGATCTACTGCTTCCTTAGTCACCTGCAGGGGCTGGAAGGGGGTGAGGTAATGACACGGGACACAGACAGAGGTGTAGGTTCCACAGCTGAAAAGGAACACGGGTGACTTGTTTGCCGAGACCTAGCAGCTCTTCAGGGAAATAAATATTCAGGACTCATCTGTGCAACGCCCCCGAGGCACAAACAGCTCCTGGAAGGCCTCAAGAGGATCTTAGGTAAAGCTGCCCATGAATAACCTATTCAAACAGAAGTGTTCCCTCAAGCAGACAGACATGGACAACTTACCTCTGCCACCCCCCCAAGGCTCATAACCAGGACCCAGCTGAGAAGCTCGATGAGCACTGCCAATGCCATCCCCTGGAATCAAGCACAGAGCAGAGGAGTTTCCATGCACACAGAGGAAGGAGGAAACTGGAGGAAAAAGCGGTTGTCTGTGCTGCTTGTGGACAAGAGCCTGGGAAAGGCTGCACCAGCGCTACCCCTGCGTGTTCCTGCGGGCTGGGGACCTGCAGTTCATTCAAGGGAAGCAGGGCGAGAGCAGAAACGCTCCTGTTTTCCCGAGCGGACACCTCCCGAGCGTGCCGCTCCGGGACCTCCCTGAGGCTGGAAGCCAGGATCCAGCTGGGCAGCAGCAGAGTCATGGCCCTGGGCACGGCTGCAACCAGCCTGGGGAGAAATGCTGCCGTGGGCTGCTGCCTGGCTCCTGCGGCGCTGCTCGCTCACCACCCCCGGCCTGACGTGCACACTGGGGACAGGCTGCTCCGGGGCAGGGCAGTGTGGCACGGGGCCAGGCAGCAGGGAGAGCCCCACGGGGACTCAGCGTCGGGCTTCCTACCCCATGTCGCCGCTCTGAGCTCCCCTGCTCACCCAGAAAATGCCCCCGAAGCAGCTGCAGCCCCTCTATGCCTCCCCGCAGGGCGTCTGCCCCCTGCCCGCACCATGGTGCCTGCCTGGCTCGCCCGGCCCAGCCCAGCCCAGCTGCTCTCCTGCAGCCAGCCCCAGCCCTGGCCCCGCTGCCGCCCCGCTGAGGTGCGGTGGATGCCATGACACGCTGCTCGGGGCTGGGTGCTGCCCCCGCCCGCCTACCTGCTCCCTGCGCTCGTCTGTGAGCAGCCTGGGTGTTCTGGGCTTGCAGGGCCACCAGGAGGAGGAGGAGGCAGGGGAGAACCACGGCCCCCCACGCTCGCACCACGCTGCTGCTCTATAACCTCACAGCCCCATCGGGCCATGCCCTCCGCCAGGCCTTCCCAGCGTGCACCCGTTGCCAGGGAATTACTGAACCTGCACACTGCTGCATTTCCCTCTTCTACACGAGTGTGGAAGGAGCAGGAGTGGAGAAGGGTGGACCCATTTTGGGAGGCAACATGGCTTATGGGAGTGCACAGGCACTCAGCACTTGCTTCCCAGAAACCAATCAAGATCAAAAGCTCCGTACGAAGACTGCATAAAAAAGCCAATTTCAAGTGCCTTAACTTGCTCCTATTTTTGTCAGGCAGCGTTCTAGCAAGAAACTAGCTTTTCCCACTAGTTTTGCTACAGCTTCATTACCTTTAAAGACACCACTTCTTACCTCTGCTGCTCCAACACAGCCTCATAGCCCAGCAAAATCCCACTGCAGGTAGGAAACCTTCACCACACAGAGATGGGCACGCTATGGGAATACGTTACTCTCAACAAACAGACTTTCAGCCACTCTGGCTTACCAAAGTTCAGGCAGTGTTTGAAAACAACAACAAAAGCGCGGGGTTCTTATTCGCATTTTATGCAGTCCATTGTATCGGCTGTTCAACATAAAGTCCAACTCCAGTCTGAACCCCAGAATAAGAAATGCCTTCCTAAAATCTCCACGAAAAGGAAGGGCTTTGGAGTGGCAAGATCAGAAGACATTCATGAAAGCACCATCATGCGAGTGCATATCCCTTATCACAGGCCACCGCCCCGTTACCCAAGTAGTGATGTTCTCAGCTAATCCGCAGCCACGGCCATCTGGAAGAGAGCACATGGTCTCTTGGTCACTAGTGCTGAGCACGTGGGCTGGAACTGGAGCTGGGAAGAAAACCCTATGAAGTCAGTCTGCTCTCATCCGAGTACATTAGGACAGGTTCAGTTCACATTTCCGAGGAACCACAGCAGGTCCCATCTGTCCCTCCAGTCCCCAACACCGCTCTTGGGCAGCCTCCCGAGGAGCAATAAGCACAGAACAAGAAACCTTCCTTCAAAATGAGGCCCACAGCCTGCTCTTTCCACAAGATGCAGAGAGCAGCCGCTGAGAAGAACCCAGCTCTGCCGTCTCCGTAAGGAGACCAGCTCCTAAATGACCCCTAGCCCTAAACCCACCGATCTTCCCTAGGGCAATGCTAAAGGAAACAGCAGAGCACAGGCGCCCCTGCGCATTCAGTTTAAGCTGATGGGGAAAAGGACAGAGGACTAGAAAGAGACCAATCAAACAAGACAGAAGACAGAGGAGCCGAGAGAGGAAGAAACTCCCAGGGAAAATGCTAAAGAGGTGGAGAAATGAAGACAGATCGGGATGGGGAGCCCTGGTGAGACATGGAGGAAGAAAAAGGAGCCTTGAGGAGAAGGGCAGAGGGACGGGCGGGAGGGAGGAGAAGAAAGAAGGGGGGATGAAGAAAGACAGGGAGCAGGATGTAGAGATGGAGGGAGAAGGAGGAGGACAGGGAACAGAAGAAAGAGACTGAGAAATAAAGAGAGGGTAAGATCTGGATGAAGAGACCGAGAATGGGAAAAAAAACCAGCAATGAGCTAGAAGAAGAGGAAAAGAGAGCTGAGAAGCAGGAAAGAGGAAGAGAGGACAAATAAAAGGGAGAGCCAGCTGGACAGGGGTGGATAGCAAGAAAGAGTGGGACAGGCAGCAGGACAGAGAACTAAAGACAGAAAAAACGGGGATAGGAAGCAGGACAGAGGGAGAGCGAGAGGAGAAAAAGGTCAGGGAGTGTGACAGAAGTGGAGAAAGAAGCAGCAGGAACAAAGGGATAGAGAGAACAGAAAGACGGGAAGAAGGACATGGGACAGAGAGAGAAAGACAAGGAAAGGGAGCAGGACACAGATTGTCAGAGAAACACAAGGAGAGGGAGAAGGACAGGGCGATACAGAGAGAGAAAAAAGGGTGAGGGAGGCAGGACAAAGGGAAAGACAGGCAAAAATAAGACAGAGAGAGCAGGGCACAGATGGAGGTAAAAAAGCCTGGGTTGGGCAGCAGGACAGAGAGATGAAGACCAAAAAACCAGCATTGGACTGCAGGAGGAAGATGAGTGAGAAATAACAGCGACAGGGAGCAGGACAGAGTGACAGAGCGGAGAAAGTGAAGAGGGAGCAGGAAAGAAAAAGAGGGTGGGGGAGAGACAGGGAGCAGGGCAGAGAAACAGAGAGGGAATGAGAGGGGCAGGGAGCAGGACAGAGAGAGGGAGCAAGGAGGGAAAAGAGATGGGCAGCAGAACAAAGGGATGGAGAGACAAGGATGGGGGCAGGGATCAGGACAAAGGGATGGAAGAAGAACAAAATAGTGACGGGCTGCAGGACTGAGAAGAATTTAAAAAAAGACACAGGGAGCAGGAGAGAGTGACGGAGAAAGAGAAAAGGAAGAGGGGGCAGGGCAGCACTGGAGGCAAAAACCACCTGCGAAGGGCAGCAGGACAGAGAGATGGAGAGAGAACAAAACAGAGCGAGAGAAAGTGGACAGAAGGGGCAGCCAGCTGGACAGGGGGATACAGTGAGAAAGGAGGGGACAGGGAACGGGACAGAGAGAGAAAGGCAGCAAGAGGAAAAGGACAGAAGGACAGCAAGAGGATAAAAGGGACGGGGATCTTGACAGAGATGGAGAAAGAAGCAGCAGGGAGAGAGGAAGGGAGGCAGAAAGAGGGAGAGGGAGCAGGAGAGAGAAAGAAAAAGAAGGGCTGGGGGCAGGAGAGAGATTGCAAAAAAAGCCTAGGGTGGGCAGCAAGACGGAGAGGAAGTAGAAAAGAACAGGGGCAGGGACAGGGGCAGGGAGCAGGCCAGAGGGATGTAGTGAGAAATGACGGGACAGGGAGCAGGACAGAGCGACAGACAAGAATAACGGCAAAGAGAAAGAGAAAACCAGGGCTGGTGAGCAGCACAGAGGGGTGGAGAAAGAGAGGGAGGTTATCAGGAGCCCTGCAGAGAGGTGGGGGTGGTGGGGAGAGATGGTCAGGGAGCAGCAGAGAGGGACAGAGAGAGGAGATGAACAGGAAGAAGGAGAGGGACAGTGGGATCCAGACTGCAAAAACACAGTGACAGTGAACAGGAGAGAGCAAGAGAGAGAGAGAAAGAAAGAGAAGCAGAAGGAATGAGGGAGAGGGGAAGACAAGGACAGGGAGCAGAAGCTACAGGCAGAAAGAGACGAAAGACAGGGAACAGGCCAGAGAGATGATGGGGCAAAAGAGAGGGATGCAGTTCGAGACAAAGAAATGGAGAAGGGAAAAACCGCGATGGCCTGCAGGACAGAGAGAGACCGAAAGAAAGAGGCTCGGGGAGAAGGAAAGAGGGGCGACAAGGAAAGTAAAGGGAGAAGGAGGATGGCAGAGAAAGAGAGACTTGAAGAGATGGGGGGACAGGGAGCAGAGCACAATAACAGAGATGAAGGGAGGCAGGGGGAAGCGAAAAAAATGACACCGAGGGAAAGGGGAGGGGGCAGGGAGGGACCGGGACGCAGAAGAGGGGTGACATGACCCCAGGGGCCCAGGACTCCCTGCAGTTCCTGCTCTCTGCACTGCCAGGCAAATTTGAGAGTTCAGGCACTTCTCTCTCTGTCTGTCTGTCCTTGCCTCCCTTCCTCTTCTCTAGCTCCAGGTACTTGACTGTCCTCCAGGGAAGAGAACGCCTGGGTGTCTTACAGCTCTTACAACATGAGGCTTCCCAGGTACACAGCCATGCACACGCACACGCACACGCACACACTACAGGGCCATGCTGCAATTTTCCTTACTTCCACAGGCCCTGCGGTGCCCGTGGGCAATGTGGTCTGCTGAGGCCTGCTCAGAGGGGTCCCTCCTCACCCGGAGAGGCTGGCTGTCTCTTGGCTGCAGCTGGAGGCAGCAGCTGGCTGCATCCCCTTCCTTTCATCCTCCAGCTGCTTCACCTTCTTCTGGTCTCTTCAGCTCCAGCTGCACCGGCCCCTCTCCAAGGCCAGTAAGCGTCCACCTGCCCCTTGTCGCCCACGTCGCCAGGAGAGCAAGGCCAGAGAGCCAGAGGCAGAGCCAGTGCGAGAGGGCCCGGCCCTCACCTCAGCTGGGCCGCAGCCGGAGCAGAGTCGGCGCCTCGCAAGAGCGACATGGCCGCCCGGCAGCCCCGTGCCCAGCACTACAGCTCCCGGCATGCCCCGGGAACCAACATGGCCGCCCGGCAGCCCCGTGCCCAGCACTACAGCTCCCGGCATGCCCCGGGAACCAACATGGCCGCCCTGCAGCCCCGTGCCCAGCACTACAGCTCCCGGCATGCCGCGGGGCGCCCCCTCCTGCTGCCTGACCCTGCGCGGCCACCGTCCCCCGCCCCGGCTGGGCCTCACCCCCCTGCAGCCCCATGGCCGCCTCCCCGGGGCTGCGCTGGCCCAGGCCCAGGCCCCGGAGCCCCGGTGGAGGAGGGAGGAGGAGGAGGAGAGAGGGACAGAGCGGGAGAGAGGGGTGGGACAGGGTGGTGGGGCGGCAGGAGAGGGACGGGAGACGGACAGAGGGACGAGAACGGGGGGAGCTGGGCAGGGAGTGGAGGAAGGAAGAATCCTGGTGAGGAGCTGGCCTAGGGATAGAGCGGGAAAGAGGTGGAGGGGAAGGGGAGAGTGGGGTGCAGGAAGAAAAGTAGCGCTAAGCAGCAGGACAGAGGGCCAGGGAGAGAAGCAGCAGGGCAGGGAGGAGGACAGAGGGACAGAGAGACAGAGTCAGGGTGAGGGAGCGGGAGAGGGGGGCAGAGGGACAGGAAAGGCAGCAGGAGAGCGGAGTGAGAGAGAAATGGGAGAGGGAGCGGGAGAGAGGGAGCGAGGGGAAAGGGTGAGAGGGGAAAGGAAGGGGAGGGAGAAAGGGAGAGGCAGGGACGGAGAGTGGGACACAGAGCGAGGGGAGGGCGGGACACAATCCAGAGGGACGAGACACAGAGGGAGGCGGATGGGGAGAAGGAGGCGGAGGAGGAGAGAACAGCGATGGCCTCCAGGGTGGAGAGGGAGGAAGAGCAAAAGGGGATGGGGAGCGGGACGGAGGCCAGAGAGAAGCAGAGGCAGTGGAGCAGGGGATGCAGTCAGGAAAGAGGGCACAGGCTGCAGGACAGGGAGGAGCAATTAAGGGCAGGAAGCAGGAGCTGGTGACAGAAAGAAGAGAGGGAGAGGGAGTGGGAGAGAGAGATGTAGAGAAAGGAAAAAAGAGCAGCAGGCTATAGGAGAGAGAGGGAGGAATTAGACAAGACAGACAGGGAGTAAGAGAAAGGAAAAAATGGTGACGGGCTAAAGACAGACAGGGAGAAATTAAAAAAGGGGGAGCGGGAGCCAGAGAGAGAGCCATGGGGAGAGAGCAAAAATAGGAGTGATGGGCAGCTGCCCCATTTCTTGCGCACTCCCCAGGACCTGCATTCCCGGGAGCCGCAAGACACGTGCTGCCTGCAACAGCCCTGACCTGGGCCCAGTCCTGCGCCCTCATATTGGTGACAGTCATCACCTTGCAGGGTGGCCAGGGCTGGGGGAGAAGAGCCCAGCTGGAAGGAAAAATATCGCCCAGCGGTTTTTTTGTTTGTTTGCTTGTTGATTTTGCTTTTAAAAAAATACTATTGAAGCTCTAAATTCAACCTGCAAGAAAAAATGACCCATGGGAAGACACCAGCCACACGGAAGGACAATGGTTTCCCCGAGGGTATGTGGCTTTTTGGTTTTTGCTTTTGAGTAAGAAAACTGCAGAGAGGCTGCTATCATTTTGTGACATTTTGTAAAGTCGTGGACTGAGTATCGCGTGACTTGAAACGTTGCTGAAAAAAATGGTGGGTGTTTGCCTGCGTGTTCTGGAGGCATTGGGTTTGAACATCTGCTCGTGGCGGTGACTTCATGCAGTCCTTAGCTCCTGTCTGAAGGCACAACGTGTGCTTAGGACGAGGTTCATCATCCATGGTAGTGGATGTGAATCTGTATTTCAGATAGATTTCTTGATCATTTTGGATTTGGGGGGGGCCAATTTCTTGTCAGACCTGGGTCGATCAACCTTGGTTTTGCCTCTTCACGTGGCTGGTGAAGAGCTCGTAGGAGGAGCAGAAGGGTCAGCACTCCTGTTTCAACGTTGGTCACTTGTACTGGAGTTATCAGGGTTATCTTCCATCCGCGGTTTCTTTGCGGGCATCTCTTTAAGCCTCTTGTCTGTTTTGTGAGGGGCAGCGGGCTTAACGGGAGACCTTTTGTTCCTCTTTAGTGCCTCAGACGTTTACCTGTCATTGCTTGTTTGTTTGCTTTTTATTTGCCGTGCTTGATTTAAAAAGCTGCTTGTAGCTCTTCAGATTTCTGTCCTTAAAGGAAGTCTCAGGTATTTCTACGCCGGAGTGAGGTGACCACAAAGGACTGTCCTTGTCCACTGCTGCCAGCCTTCAGTCCGGAGAAATGTCTTGTAGGGGAGTATGCTCAATGGCAATGTCACTCAAATGCATCTGAAGTGGGGACCCTTTAGAGAAGAGAATGTGAGCAACACTTCAATGGTGTGCATCTAGTGAGGATGAAAGTACCTGCTTTAACTTTTTGTGGCTGTTTTTGCATTCTTTGGCAATATCTACTTAAAAGTCTGCTTCGGCAGCAGCAGCAGGAGAAATCACTTCTGATTTCTGTGTCTGACTAAAAGAACTAACCTGCTCATACAGAGACCTGATGTGAGGAGCGGGATCGGGTACCACCTCTGACGGGTCGTGCTTTCCCTGGGCGTGGGGTGGTGGTTTGTGCGTGGCAGTGGTCTGTGCTGCTGGGTCCGCATCCGCGTTGGTTGCCAGATGCAAGGCAAAGGGCTTATCCTCGTTAACAATTACTTGTCTAATTTCAGAAATTGTCTACAGAGAGTTAAAAATGAAACTCTTCCTGATCGCTGTGCACTAGCAGAGAAGCAGCGAGGGGGTTTCAGGGCAGTGCCTGCGAAAGAGCCTTTAGGAGATCCTGTCCCTTGACTCTCAGGTGGGGCGATGAAGAGTTTGAGCAAGTCATGGGTGTTTTGGTGTTCACCAAAGCAGGTTTTTTGTCTTTTGTCGCTTATGTAGCTTTACGTTTCTTATGTAGGAGAGCTGTGAGGCTGGGAGGAAAGACTGTGGGTAGGAGGGAATGTGCTTAGTTCCATACCAAAGGAAGATAAAATAAATCTCTAAGTAAGGGTCAGTGTAAGTACTGAGAGTTTGGGCTGTTTAAATGTTGGCCTGAACTTTTACTGAAATGGATTTGCTTGCACTTCTCTTCTAGTTCTCGCATGGGTACAGGAAAGAAGGCAGCAGAGGTGCACTCTAGCTGAAACCCCTTTTTATTGCCGGCCATAAAGGTGCCTCTTGGCTGGGAGCCTGAGAAGGACCCCGTGGTACAATTCTTGATTCCTTACAGGCAATCTTAAGGCTACTCACATGTGCTTTTTTACAGTCTAAAAAACCTGTTGGCTTTGGCCGTGAGATCGCCTGTTACCATTCACTTTTGAGGATTTGTACGCACAAACCCCGTGCAAGCTCGCTTAATGCACATTTATTAGCTGAGTTTGCATATTTTGTTGCAACTTTGCTGCTTTCAGCTGGTTTCTGTCTGGTTTCTTCTAACAATAGACCCACTTGTATAGGCGAGGTCACTGCCAGTCAAGCTCTCTTGCGCATCCTTCGAAGCCATCTTTACATAGGAGCTTTTTCTTACGTACCCCAGTCTGCTGGTCAGCTTTTTCGCCAGGGCTAGTTCAAAGCCTGCGCAAGAGGATGCAGCTGCTGCCTGACAAGTGTTCTTGATATCCCCCAGGAGCTCGATGGTGATTCATTATCTTCAATCTGGTTATGGCTTCCTGCAGAATAGCGAGTTAATCTATCTGCAAATATCCACATTGTCTTGGAGTCTGCAGGGCCTGATAAGCTCCATCCAGGAAGAAATCTGCAGCGTGAAGGCTTATTGCAATAGGTTTTATGTAAGGGCTTCTGGAGAATCTGCCTCCCATGCTCGGTGGATGTGGTATACAACAAGGTTTTGGAAGGATTTGTGGAGTGATACCAATTCCCTTTAGGCCTAGGAACAGATCTACGGAACACTCCAGGCATAAGCCTCCCCTTTTTGTCTGTATGGTCATAAGATCTGAATTGTCCATGTCCCTCCATTCTATGAATTTTACGGCTTATTGGCATTCCCAGTTCCCAGCCCCTACAGAGTGAGTAAGCTTGTCCATAGGTTTGCTCTCCAAGCATACCCAGGGGTCTCCTTTCAGACCGGTGACAAACCCTTCTTGGCGGAAGGGTGCTGTGCTTCCTTTCTTCAGTGAAAATTCGTAACGTAGGGGCCTGTCCTTGTACCACTGAGAATTCAATGGGACGGGTACCCAGGAGAGTAGATTTGGGGTAGAGGATAGGCTTTTAGTGCCTATCCAACAGTCGGGCTTATTTGCCTCTGCTGCTGTCGTTTGGAGTGTGGCGATGGCCCAATTATGGAATGAATGCGTATAATCCATATTCCACCCCAGGCTTATAAGCAAGGCTACCATATTAAAGCCTAGGCTTCCAAATCACTAGTGACAGGAAAAACAAAGAGACACAAGTAGCAAAACTAAGCATCCCTTGGCTATAGAGGACAGCACTGAAATCAAAAGGGTTTCCTGACTCCAGAAAACCAAAAGGCATTTAGAGATCTAAACCAAGCCGTGGTGGAAGCTCCCTCGTTAGCCCCGCCAGACTCTAACAGGTCTTTTATATTATATTTACATGAAGAGAAAGGAATAGCCAGTTGGGCCAGAACCGTCTGCAAGCTGTAGCATATTAGTCAGCAGAACGAGACCTGGTAAGGCAAGGCATGATGTCATGCGCTAGGGCTGTTGCAGCAGCAGCGGTGAGGACTGAGAAAGCAAGAAATATTGTCCTGGGGCAGCTCCTATCGCTCATGGTTCCTTCTTTGCTTTTTAGTCCTCCTCCCCAGAGTTCAGGCAGCCGTGGATGTGCCACAGTGGGGAAGTACCTTGGTTGATGGCAAGAAATAGAAATGGTCGTGGGCTTCTTTGACTGAACTTCCCATAAATGCACCCAAATACACTCCGACACCCTGAGATGTCCCCTCCCTTCGCTGGCCCTGCGGCGCGGGCAGCCGAGCGCCAGCCGGCAAAGGCCGCTGCATCTCCCCCCAGCTGTCTTGCCCTGGCTGGCTGCTGACAGGAGGGGACAGCGGGTGGTGACAGCCTGGGGGTGACAGGAGGGACACCGCAGGCCCAGGGGGCGACAGGACACCGCAGGCCCAGGGCTGTTGGGAGAGGCACCACAGGCCAGGGGCTGGCGGGAGGTGACGCTGGGTGGTGAAGGCCCAGGGGGTGACAGGGGGAGACCGCAGGCCCAAAGTGGGGCAGGACAGCGGGCGGTGACAGGCTGGGGGGACAGCAGGGACACCAGCGGCCACGTGAGGCGCAGGGCGGTGGGTGCGGTGTGCCGTTGTGCGTGCGCCATTATGTGTGCGCGGTGACACGCTGACGGCAGCCCCTGCGGTTGTTGGCCGGGAAACCCCTCGGCGGAACGTTGGGGCAGGGGCACCCGAGTTGCCATAGTGAGCGGTTGGGCCGAGGTGCGCTGCGTGCGGAGAGGGAGCGGAGGCTGAGCCGGGGCCGTGGGGGCCTCTCCCCGTCGTCCACTCGCCCGCTTGGACTGCGAGGAGGAGCGGGCAGGAGCTGCCGCCGCGGCCCAGCTCCATCGCTGAGGGCTGTGGGCAGGGGCGTTGCAGGGGCGAGGGCCGGGGCTTGCAGCACCGCCGGGATGGAGTCCACCACTCGGCCTCCATCAGCCGAGTCTGCCTGAGGCCAGGGGGCCTGGCCGTGGTGGAGCGCTGTGGCCTCTGAGCGGCCTTGAGCCCAGCCCGTGCTGCTTGCCTGGCCCCCTCCGTGGGCCCTTCCCCGAGCTGCCGCAGGCCCTGTCCTGGCGCGGAGGCTGCGACGCCGTCTGCTGCGGTAGACGTCGTCGCGGAGCAGGCACCGACCATGTCGTGCATCCACTATAAGTTCTTTTCCAAGCTGAACTACGATACAGTCACCTTCAATGGGCTCCACATCTCCCTGTGCGACCTGAAGCGCCAGATCATGGGCCGCGAGAAGCTGAAGGCGGCCAACTGTGACCTGCAGATCTCCAACGCCCAGACCCAAGAAGGTGGGTGGGGGTGGTGGGCACGGGGTGGGACGCGATAACGGGATTCGGCCACAGTCGGTAGCTGTGACTTGTGCTGGGGGCCCGACAGAGCTGTTGTTTTGTCGTCGCTGTCCTGACAGCTACCTTCAGGGCTGTGTTTTAGACACGTTTTTTAGCTTTAGTCCTTTCCGATTAAAAAAAAAAAAAAAAAAAAAATTAACTTTTTAGTCTACATGGTTTGACTTCACCTTTAACAAAATTTCCTCACCAAAATGCATTCAATTAATTGAGGCAAAGGAAAAATAAATGTATGAAAGCCAACTGGCCCCAGGTCCCTTCCCACAACGAGCTCAGCAATGTCCTCTGCTGTATGCAAACACTCTTCCACAAATTCTCTGACTGCTGGCTGAGCCAGTAGGATCCTTCAAGCACCAAATACCAATATGGGCCATGATGAGTGTCCTACACAAATAAAGCCGTTACTTCACCAAGCTATTGTCACTCCTCAGGTGATCCATTTAAATGTGGACTGATTGACTTGGAAGGTGAATTCATTTTTATAGCAGTCTGTCATTAGATGGCTGGAGCTCTCTTCAGTGTGCACTTAACAAGTGGATTGAAAACAAGCACGTACCTGTCTCTCTCCAGATACATGCACGGATAGTCGCTTCAGAAGGCAGATGTCAATGCTTCTCCTCTAACGGTCAATGAATTGTCACAAGACACTAAAAGAGGTCTTATTCCTCTTTCTGCGTCGTACACCCGCTGTGCGTGTTCAAATTGACCGCTGCAGGCTTGCATGATTTGTGAATCAAAGCATTGGTTGCTGTCCTCATATATACAGTCTCTTTCTAGGAGAGGTGCTGCCGCTTGCAATCTTCTGCAGAACCCCCGCAATCCTCAGTTGGGCACAGGCGTAGCAAACCCCTGCCTTTTTGTGGAGCCACTGTTGCTTATCGCGTATCTCTGAAATCGAAATCCGGTGGTTTGTGATCTGGAGCAGGAAGAATATTCTGCACGGCTTCGTTCAGCAGCTCAAAACCTTGAAGCTTGGGGCTTCGAGAAGTGCAGCTGGCATGAGCTCCCCGTTCTTTGTCTGGGCCTCAGTACTGTCGGAGCTCCTGCTCCATCAAAACGTCCCAGGGCAGGCCTTTCTTGACAGGGGGCTGTGCAATGGTTAGATTTTCCTTTTGAGAAGAGCTCTAGGGGTTGGTTTCAGGATATGGGCCTTCTGGAAAAGCTTCTGGTTTTGTCAATGGTAGTCCTTTCTAGGACTAAGACACTGAAAAATGGAGCGTAAATTGTGAAATATTGCTATTTTGTATGTGATCACTGAGCAAAACCACCCTGACAGAGCTTGGCTGGGTATGCAGCATCTTTGGTTTTCAGACCATCGTTCTGATTTAGTCTGTGAAGGTAAGGGCTTTTGATATTGAAAACTGTAGGCAGATTACAGGGAATGGCTGCTGAGAGTGCTTTAACATATTTAGTCATATCCAGCTTGTGGAAGTGCAATATCAAAACCATTCTCATGGAGAGATCTTTGCATTTTAAGCTGTCTCAGTCCAAGTGTCTCAGGCAGGTGGTTTTTTGTTGGGGCCTTGTGTAAAGGTCAGGCGGCTTTCCTCCTCTTCAGCAGACTGACATGGTGTGAGCCAAGGCAGAGCATGGGTAGCTTCAGGCACACGCTGTTTTCGAGAGGCTTTCCGAGGCTGCCTTCCTAAGGAATTTCCTTTGAGTCTCTCTGCTCTGCAAAAAGTGAATGGAAAGTATTCACGTTCCTTTGGTTCGTTCAAACGAGATGAGCAGCTGAAGAGGGGAGATACCGCGTTGGAGCCCATTCTGCCCTGCTTGTGAAAGCAAGCTCAAAAACCGCCCAACATTTCTGTGATCCAAATTCTAGAACTGCCAGCCCCGTTTCCATTTCAGCGTAACGAGCAGCTGAGAAGTGTGGCTGTTGATGGATGAAGCTCCAAGAAATAGGCAGCGAGGGCAGGCTCTCTTCCGTGTTCTGTCCGTCCTGAGCACCAGCAGCGTAGCTGAAGCGTTTTTAGTGAACGGCTACTGAAGCAATGGCGCAGAGTTTCCAGGCTTTAGCGCAGTGCCTGTTTTGCTGCAGGGCAAGCTGGTCAGGCTTCAGAATCTGGTGTATGCAGGTGAGACTTTGCTGCTGTTTGTTTTTCTTCAAAGACCTCCTGGGTTTGGAGCCCAACAGCAGCAAAAGCCACTTCAGCTAGGTCAGGAAAGAACCTCATGCATTAGCAGAGCCTCCTTTAGTGACCCTTGGGACCATTTTGCTGTTGGCATTCCAACTATTTTAAAAAAAAGAACAAGATGGTGCTGCTTGTGTTTGATTATCAGACCTGAAGATTTCTTGAACTGTACTGTTAGTGTGTTGAGATGATAAAAGCGCGATGTTACACATCAAATTTTGCTTTGACATCTGTGAGGGGGTTCTCTGAAGTGCTGTGTAATTAGCTATTAATACACATTCTTCGGAAGCGACTAATGTTTTTGTCTGTATTTGTGTTGTTTGCAGAATACACCGATGATAACGCCCTCATTCCTAAGAACTCCTCGGTCGTCGTTCGAAGAATCCCTGTTGCAGGAGTTAAAGCTGCCAGCAAACCCTACGTGATGTAAGTATCCGTAAAGCATTGCATTCTTTGTTGGGGGTTTCAGTGTGTTAACTTTTTTATTGCTCTTAGTTTACAGAGGCATTCCGATTGGATCTTTCTTGTGAAAGCTGCTGTTAGTTTTTGTTGTAATGGGGTAAATTTTAATGTATCTGTCCCAAAGCAGACTTACCTTTTCAGACCTGCTGGGCCATGGGGTTCAACCTCCAACAGTGGTAACTTTTAAGATGGTTTCATTGGGTTTGTTCTTGGGGTTGATTCTTCTGAGAGCCAAGTTGTGGATCCTGTTTCCTCTACATGGAGAGATTCCTTATTATATGTGTTTGCTTTGATGGCTTTTATAGTACAGACAGATAGGCATTGTAGTGTAAACTTGTAATTTGTTCCCATCTCCGAAGAGTCTGCTTCTCGGGGTTTGACTCTTCCTTGCATTTGGGGGAGGGAGGGGGAGGGATATGGCAGCTCTTCTTACCCCCCAAATCTGGGGCTTTTGCACGCTAGCTCTAGAGGACAGACCAAGAGTTGCCGGCTGGCGAACCATGCAAACAAGAAGTTCCATTCAGAAGTGATTCTTAGTAGTTTCCTAAAGACAATGTCCGTTTCAGGCAAGAGAAAAACAACAATATCCTAAAGTATATTGCCTTTTGTGCAAGTACGATGAAGGAATGGTTAATCCTTTCCAAACTTGAAACTCAGTAAGCCGTTTAGCACGGTACCAAATGTTACTAGTTATCCTTCTAAGTCTGTTTTTACCCTGAGGTGATACCGGTGCCCCAGGTTTTAGTTCTGTATTCCTAAGATTCACGGAGGACAGAGAACCGGGCATATTGATTAAAATGACAGCCCTTCAAATGCAATCCCGACTACAGGATTATTGCTGTCATTTATGTATTCATGCAGTCCAGTTCTATATTAGCTCCACTGGCATTGTTTGGAGGGTCCTGTTTGCCAGCCTACTTAAAGATACACCTCTCCACCACAATTAGTTGATATTATTAGCTTGGGGTTCTGCCACGTCTTTCTAATGTTGGTTCTCAGTAAATAAACTGATGAGTTACAGCGTGTCTTGAACCAACAGTACAGGAGCATCCTGGGACCCAGGAAGCCTTTGCAAGCAAAAACCCCTGGATTAATGTGGCTCTGCATGTAAACTTTGGGCGTATTACTGCCGTGGTTGTTACAGTGCTTTCAGGCGCTGCCTGGTAATTCTGGACGCCACAGCGTTGTGCTTATAAACAGGGCCTTGTGTTGGGGGTTAATTTCAACGCGTATGCTTAGCGCCGTCTTGTCAATGCATCCTCCGTTTCGGGTTGGATGGCACCCTCTCCTGGTATTGTAATGCTGCCCTGAAAGGAGAGGAGAGATGCTGCTAGCATCAAAGACCAAATAAATGCCTGCATGTGGGGATGAGGAAAGAATGGCACTCTCTCTATTTGTACCTAAATTCCACTGCAGCCTTTGAATTGCCTCTGCTCATGGCACACTTTGGAGGATGTATGAATTGTTTGCTAACGCTATCAGCGGTTGCATGTCTGATCCATGATGAGTAGCATGCAGGTACAGATCCATGAGTGTGTGGAATCTCAGCGAGTGTTCAAATGTAATAAATATTTCCTAAACTATTGTAACATTTTCAAGATTATCTTAATGCAAATTCTGGCAATCAAGACCTTTTTCTTTTGTCGCAGGACTCCTAAATCGCACAAAGCCCCAGGAACTGCTTTCAGGTGACCTTTCTATTACTATTTTGAGTCAATATAGCATACGTAACACATTTAATATTTTGGCACTTTCATAGCTAAATATGGCAGATACCTGAGCACAGGGCTTGGGCTTCCACAAAGCAACCCTGTTCTAAAGACTCTGCTGCTGACGGGTTTGGTATTTCTTTGTCCGACGGCTGATTTTTTTAACATAAGTGCACTTGCACTTCAAAGTGTCTAGACTGTCCCTGTTCTTTCTTAGAAACTAAAGTGCTGTATCTGGTGCCTATTTGTAACGCTGGGGGCACCCACATTGGCTAAAGTGACCTTCGTGTTTTGGTGGCTGATTATGGAAGAACACAGACCTGTAGTACAGACTTTGTATTTTTGATACTTCCATAGCAGAGACAAAATACCTGAGGGCTTGCTCTTGCACTGCTGTGTTCTATAGCTGTAAGCCTTAGAGTAATTTGTGACAAAGTAGAAACGTGATTTGGGGATTTTTTTTTAGTTGCACTGCATGTACCAAGGGAGAACAGTTTGTGTATATGAATAAATTTCCACATGTACGAGACTATCGGGACATAATGTTTTGATATTCAGGTTTTATAATCGGTTTTCACTACTTTACGTTGGGTACAAGTGCTTTATTTGAAGTTCTGATCACCTTTATTTCTTCTTCTAGAAGAAGTCGAACTGAGCCAGCGAGTGGCACATCAAGAGCAGTATGTAAAACACAATCTCACACTTTTTTCTACACACTGCCCTTAATTCTAAACAATGCAGCTTTGTAGTAGTTTTCCAAACATTAACTTAATATCTTTTCCAGTGAAACATAGCATATGTTGTAAATACAATGTCTTTGATTGGGCATAGTAAAAACTGAGTAATGCCATTATTTGCACAGCTCTGATGTGAACGTTGGTATTTGTGCCCAGTAATGCGTTGTATTTCGTACTGAGTCTGCTAGAACATGTCCTGAATGACTTTGTGTTGTACAGAGGACGCGTGATCGGTTTTAGATCATGTAGGTTCAGGGTTTGCACAGCTGAACGTGGTGCCGTGTTCTCCATCTGGCTGCCTAGAGCTGGCAAGATGTATGTTTGTACAGCTTGTCGTGTGCTTTTTGTTTCTTTCAGGAATAAAGCACTGGAAAGCTTGCCAATTGTTGTTGAAGAGTAAAGCAGCAAAATTGAAATGAG
The DNA here is from genome assembly GCF_965183815.1 of Platalea leucorodia. Classification (NCBI taxonomy): domain Eukaryota; kingdom Metazoa; phylum Chordata; class Aves; order Pelecaniformes; family Threskiornithidae; genus Platalea; species Platalea leucorodia. The sequence continues at coordinate 117,903 of NW_028121397.1, forward strand.
TTAAGAGTTTTTTAAAAAGCATGCACAAAAGCTTACACTTTGAATATTTCTTCGTTGTCTTGTCTTGTGTTAGCTATCATTCTCCACTTCCACATTTGCGCTCTTGCCCTAATGTTACTACGCCCAAAGCAGGAAAGTGGATCCTTTTTGACTTCGATTACTATTTCAGTAACAGCAAGGATCTCTAGTTGGTGTTTGTCCTTCGAGGCTGCAGAAATGCAGAGAGTCATGGCCGTTGTTTTAGCACCGTCAGGCACAACTGTGGTCCTTCCTGGCTGAATTTTTAGTTTGGCCAAACTCTCGGTCACCTTTATTTCAATAATTTGAGCAGTTGATTTTTGTCTAGACAAAGTGGTGGTTACTTGTATGGCTGATGTGTTGGTGATGGATTGGTGTTCTTATTTGGGTTTGGTGGGGGACGGTGAATATTCTTAAACTGGTGGACAGGAGGGGCAGAGTTCATGTTTCAGGGCATATACGCCTGTGCTTTATTTTGACGGGCAACTGTACTGCGTTCATAAACCCAAACCGTGTGCATTTCTAAATGATGAGACGTTAACTGCTTAATTTACAAACTACACTGAAAAGAAGTCTCCTGTCGTGATGCTTCCTTCTCAAACAAACTCAAGTATTTTTTTAAGTCCTTTTGAGCTGAAAATTGACAGCTTCCTTACCCTTTCAGCTTTTAAGCAGTTGTGAACATTGGACAGGGGTCCTTCTCTGCGATATTCTGGAGCAGTGAGTTGATCGCAAGCGGGTTTGGTTCTTTTAGTTTCTTCTCATGAACCACATAGGCACTCTTAAGCTGTCATAGGCTTGGACTTTGTTTTGAGCAGATACAGATTGCACTAGGTTAGAAATGCCTCTTTGAGTGACACTCAGAGGACATAGCGCAGGCTCTCAGGCTACAGCAGAGGTTAACTATTGCTGTGTTTTGATTGTAGAACTTGAATCTGTGTTTCATTTTTTGTGAACAGATTGATGACTCTTCTGCATCTATTTCTCTGGGCCAGCTTGCTAAGGTATGTACGTATTCTTGTCAAATACTTTAAAAAACCTGTGTTAGCTTCATATTTTTAAGTCCTATACCGTGATCTGTAGCTGGATGACTGTTGTAATGTGAACACAACTTTAATTTAATTCTTAGCAATTTAAAGTTTTTATTTTAACTTTAAAACGTGTGTATATTTTGGTACTATCCTGTAAAGAGGAGTTACCAGTATGGGAACTCAGCCTCAACATAATGTTGCAGTATTACTCATCTGCAAGACACAAAGCAGCAGCACTTCGGAAGCCGTTTACCGTTTTTCCTATGTTTTGTTAATTTTGCGTTGGAAACTAACACACTTTTTACAGAAGAATTTAATTGGCTGTAAGTTATGGCCATTTCAAGGGGGTTTGCAACAGCCAAAATAGAAGCGCTTCTGGAACACGGACAATTGCATGGCTATTTTTGAATTTCTAGTCCTTATAGTTCTAGATGCATTCTGCGGATGCTGCACAATTTCATCAATTGTAGCGTATCTACAGTGGACACCACGATCTAATTTGTTTGAATGCAGACTGTGTAAATTGTGTCAGTGTACCTAACTGTCGAGAGGAACATGCCGATGCGCATGTGTGGCATTTTAGCAGATGTGCCCTTCTGAAACGGTTGTAATGCCCTGTTTTGCTATGGAGCTGCTTGCTGGTTTTGCTCAGCCAGGTGTCACTTTGTCGGGGAAAGCACTAGTGATGGCCCTTTGTGACAGGCGTAGTGCTAGCCAACTGAATTCCTAGTCTGCAAAGTTACAAAGATTAGAGAAGGCAGGGCTTAATGCAGAGGAGCTGGTTCTTTCTTCTGAAAATAAAGGCTGGAGTTCATTGCCGAGAAAGAGAAATCTCTCCCCACGGGTAACTTCTTCCCTCTCTTCCTGCAGAAATTAAATTGTGTACACTGGGGGGAAGGAAACATAAATTTGTTTGGAAGGCAGCCACCAAAAGAAATTGGTCTCCATTGGTGCTGTCTCTGAACGTGTCCTTGGTTCTGTAAACTCCTGTGAAGTTTTACTCTGAAATGTGAAAACCTGTCCAAGTAGGGCACACATTGAAGCTTTTGAGAAAATTTAAGTATTTCAGAAAAATACAGGAACATAGCATAAAGCAGCTCAAAACTGTTACTTGCTCTGACCTCTTCAGTGCAGACTGGCTTAGCATGGAGGCAATGTGTTAGCAGGTTTCTGTTTTATTATTCCTATGTATGAAACGCTATGTTTGAATTTTGGTCTATTCCTAGTAAGGTTTTGTGGGTTTTGGGTGTGTTTTGTAAACCGTTTGGGTTCAAACAAACGAGTCAAGTATCTGTAAAGTTTTCTATAAACATTAATGATTTCATAGATGTCGATCTGCATTATGTGACTGTGGAGAAAAAACTGTGTATATGAAACAACCATTTCAGAGAATGTTGAACCTGGTTGGTTGCTTTTGGGAGTGAATGCATCTAAAAACAAAAGCAGGAGTGGTTGACCTGCATGATCAGTGCCTGAAGGTCCAGATCATTTACAGTCACTCCCTCAGGCCCTGCTTGTATCTGGGCTGGTGTGTAATAAAAACATTGGAACAAACACGACTTAAAAGAAAAATCAGCTACCTTCAGTAATTCTGGATAAGGTTTCTATTACGATTTGTATGTTAAAAGGACACAGTAAACTGGAAAAACCGGCAGGTTTTGCTTGCTGCAGTTAAATCGCTGAATATGAAGAGGGTAGCGGGGGGGAACGTGCAGCTGGGACTGCCTACAGCACATCGTGGTCCACTGACAAGAATCTTTTGTCTTGCTGAGGGATTATAAAAAGCTTGATTCCTTTTAATGCTTCTGTGTCTGAAGCTGAATTTCAGCCAGCAAGACCCACTTCCCCGACTCTTGTGTGTCCTTTTACTGCTGCGAAATGTAAATAATGGTACTTGCCTGCATCTTTTTCAATTAAATGTCCAGGGGCTATCTTCTGCTTCAAATAGTCTGGGGCTTAAAAATCCGTTTAAAAGTGCTGGATAGTATAATTTTTCCTACACAGAGCTTCAGTCCACTTGGAAGCACATTGGATTGGTTACAGGAGTCTTTGTGTGAGGTACAAAGAGAGCCCAAGGTTTGGAGTGCCCAAGAAGGCTCTTTTCAAGTAGGTTCCCAGGCCCATAAACCCCCTGCAGTGGCCTAAGGACTCCCCAGCGCATCTTCAGCACGGCTCTGTTTTCTGTCAGCGGCTGTTTTCATGCAACCTCAGCCCGCGTTGTGCTGCTCTTTGCAGGATCGGGGGAGTGGTGGTGTCTTTGGCCGTGTGGGCTGAAATGTGTTTCTAATGTGTGTATTGCCTGTTGAACAGACTGCCAATCTGGCTGAGGCCAATGCTTCTGAAGAAGATAAAATCAAGGCTATGATGACACAGTCCTGCCATGAGTATCATCCAATCAAGTAAGTGTTGATAACGTCCAATCTGTTCTTTGAAGATGATGGAAAAATCGTAGAGATGTTTGTTTTAACAAGAGAGACGCACGCATAGCTTTTTCTTTTTCCCAAAAACCTTTTAGTTACATGAAGAAACCCTTGGGTCTGCTTCCACCATCATATACCTGCTTCCGTTGCGGACAACCTGGCCACTATATAAAGAACTGCCCAACAAATGGGGTAAGATTGAGGGGGACTTCTGGTGTTACTTGGGGGTTCATTTTTTTACCTTGGCAGTTACCTAACAACTACATGACTGCTCATCTTTGGAATTGTTTCTCTGGGGGTGAAGCCCTTCAAAATTCAAGGGAAACCTGGAGTTGTAAATGTAAACTTTTATTTTTTCCAGGTCATAGACATTCAATATGTCCATAGATCTTTCTCTGTGAACTTTCATGCATATTTTTAGATATTCCAATATCATTGGAAATGTTTCTGGTTTTAACTCTTTTTAACAACAGTTCACAGTTTTTAGTATTTCGTATAAACCCAAGCTCCTTTCTGTTGACCCCACCCGCTGAATATTTGCCTGTTTTAATGACACAAGCCTCTGGGTGAGTATGCATGCCATTTACCGTTGTATATGCGTGAGGTATGAACTGAACCTTCATATACAGTTCCTCAGTGCCTGGTTCAGAGCACTGAACTGAGCTTGCCCTGGGAATTGCGCTTTGGAGGAGGAGCGGGTTGGTGTCTTTTCTGAGCGGAGGGCAGGCTAAGGGATATTTCACCCTTAAGGAACCTGAAGTTAAGCCCAAGAGTGTCGACGGCGTTCAAAACACTGCTCAAGCCTTGGAACACCCTGGCTATATTCATTTAGGAAAATAAGTATTTTAGTCAAGCAACCCTTCTGTTAAGGAAAAGGAGAGGATTAAAGGCTTTTGCTGCTTAGAATAATCATGGACATGTCATTTTAAGTGTGGGTCTTAAGATGAGCTATGTTTGCCTTTCTTCTCTTAACAGGGCAAAAATGTTGAGTCTGTTCCCAGAATTAAAAGGAGCACGGGAATTCCACGGAGTTTCCTGATAGAGGTGAAAGATCCCAATACAAAGGGTGCTATGCTAACCAACACTGGGAAGTATGCCATACCAGCTATTAATGCGTAAGTAGGGAATTCATTGGACCGACCCAAAAGCGAATGAGAGAAACTGTGCGTAAATGTCTGAGTGGCCAGGCGACCAAATCGGCCAGCCTCTGTAATTGCAGGGGAGGAAGCATTGTCGTTGTATCTGAACCTTAAAATCTGTGATACTTTCTAAGATTAAAATAGGGTGGCCCTACTGCTCATGGCCCTGGAAGCTGGTTAAACTAGTGCTGTGCTAAGAATCTGTATTTCTGCAAAATATTTCAGTAGTGTTGACAGTGGGAGTTGTTCTCTCTGAAAGCTCGTTTTGCTGCTGGTTTATGTTTCAAAGGCTTCTTGCAAAATGTAACCCATCGCCGTTGGACTGAGATTTCCTCCCCCTCTGACTTTTATCCAAGCTCACGTGTGAAACAGGCTGAAGTTTCCCTGTTGCTCTAAACTCAGAAAATCCAGCAGTGGGCTGACAAGAGGGGCTGTTACGAAATGCACTTGGTAGCACTTCTGCTTTTCTGTCGTGGATCTCCTTTTGTAGAAGCTGGAACATAGACTGCCCTTATTTATAAAATGGAATTACTCGGAGACTCACTTCATCCTGAGCCTGCAATTTACCTTTACCCCCTGGCAAAGGAGAGGTGGGATTCCTTGCACCCAATTTCTAGCTGTCAAAACATTATTGTTGTAGTTGGAGCCAATTTCTTAGTTGATCCAATGAATGGGAGAGTTCTGCAGAAGGAAAATTGTTCCCCCCTCCCTCTTCTGGTCTTGTGGCTATAGAAAAGCAGTTTAAACGAGATGCCTGCGTCTTCGAAGGCTAGTGTGGAGCGAGGAGAATTCCATCTCTTGTCTTCCTTTGATAAAATCCTACGCTTGGAAAAGTTTTCCTTTCCTCGTCTTTCACTTTTTTCTTTTTCCTCCCCTCCCCCCCCTCCAGGGAAGCTTATGCCAGAGGCAAGAAGGAAAAGCCACCCTTTTTACCCGAGGAGCCGTCCTCCCCCTCCTCCTCCCATGATCCCGTTCCAGAGGAGCTGCTGTGTCTCCTTTGTAAAGATACAATGACTGATGCCGTGGTTATTCCCTGCTGTAGAAACAGTTACTGTGACGAATGTAAGTGTTACTCCCAGGTTTGTTAATCCCCAACATCAAACTGATCTTCTGAAAGCAGACATAGGAGATAACGGCATTACTTTGTCACCAGTTCGATTTAAGACTGAAGTATAGCCTGACTAGGAAAGGACTCTCCTTGTAGAAAGGAAAAAAAAAAGGCAGAAAGCTTTTTCCCCTTTTTATGTATCTCGTTAAATCTCTTTACACGCGTGTCGTGGTTTAACTCCAGCCGGCAACTAAGCACCACCCAGCCGCTCGCTCGCTCCCCCGCAGTGGGATGGGGAGAGAATCGGAAGGGTAAAAGCGAGAAAGCTGGTGGGTTGAGATAAAGACAGTTTAACAGGTGAAGCAAAAGCCGCGCGCACAAGCAAAGCAACACAAGGAATTCATTCCGTCCTTCCCATGGGCAGGGAGGAGTTCAGCCATCCCCAGGACAGCAGGGCTCCATCACGCGTAACCGTTACCTGGGAAGACAAACGCCATCACTCCCAACATCCCCCCCTTCCTTCTTCTTCCCCCAGCTCTATATGCTGCGCATGACGCCATACGGTGTGGGATAGCCCTTGGCTCAGCTGGGGTCAGCTGTCCCGGCTGTGTCTCCTTCACACTTCTTCTGCCCCCCCGGCCTCCTTGCTGGTGGGGCGGTGTGAGAAGCAGAAAAGGCCTTGACTCTGTGTAAGCACTGCTCAGCCATAAGGAAACCATCCCCGTGTTACCAACCCTGTTTCCAGCACAAATCCAAACCATAGCCCCCCACTAGCTACTATGAAGAAAATTAACTCTGTCCCCGCCCAGACCAGCACAATACGGAAGGACGAGTATGAGAAGAGTGCGTAATTGTGCAGGAGATTCCAGAATTAGATAGTGACTGCATTTATTTGTCCACAGCCCTTTCTCTCATACAAAATTATATAGCCAGCTCTGGTGATTTGGTGTGGTCTGCAACAAACGGATAGTCAGGCATTTAATCCGCCTTCTTCTCCACCGGAGGGTTGGTTAAAACCTTCAGAACTCAAACCTCCTAATGTGTTGAAATGTGTTTTCTTCATTAACCTTGAGGTTAGTGACTTCTCACTGTACTAGCCAGCGGAAAGAAGATCAGTCGGAACATCAAGGCACAGCCTCCTCTACATCTTCAGGTGTTGCATGAGTGCAATATCAAACCGTATAGTTATTTGCTGCAGACTGGAAATTTTTTACACTGTTGAACATTGATCGCTCCGTGCTCTCAATTCAAGACCATATTCACCCATTAACCACACACTTGTGTTTAGAATTGATTAGACCCCAAAAATACTCCTTAGTTTGGCTAAAAGCTGTTTTGATGATTCTGATGATTCACAGGTATTAGAACAGCGTTACTGGACTCTGAGGAACACAGATGCCCCACATGTCATCAAACAGACGTTTCTCCTGACGCTTTAGTCGCCAACAAGTCCCTACGCCAGGTAACACGATGACTTTCACGTAAACTGTTGGCAAGGAAAAGTCTATTTTTCAAAAGCTGAAAGGGAAGAAGATATTCATTTACCTCTCCTTAAGCAAGGCTAAATGGAGTAAGGCTCAATTTACTTTTCAAATACGTTATCTGTTGTTACAGAAGCTTACAACTCTTTAGAGACAATCTGGCAAATTCAGGTCACCCTTTTGTTTAACAGGCTTGTCTCACTTTCAAACTCAGTGCTAACGCTGGAGTACTTTAAATACAGCTACTCTGAGTTGCAAGTCATGAATATCAGTGTTCAGTGTGATGTATCCATACATCTGTATGTTGATTCATTTTAGGACTGATAGCATTTACAGGATACACAAGGAGTTTTACTCCGTGCAGGCTTTTCTTCGTCTGTCTACTGAAGTTTCGTATTAACTTTTTGTAAATGCTTTCCTGCCTCTAGGCTGTGAACAACTTCAGAAATGGGACTGGCTACGCAAAAGGGCTCCATAAGCAGGTTCAGCAGCAACAGCAGCAGCAGCCGCCACCGCCACCACCTCCACCACCACTCCTGAGGCAAACAACAGCCCGCAACCTGCAGCCTCTGCTCTGGCCAACAATTTCCAGCCAGCGGGATCCACTCATGAGTCCACTGGCTTGTCTGGCTTCTTCTTCTGTTGCTGCTCTGTCATCGTTGGCCCCTGCTGAAAAGCCAGGTGGACCTTTTTGGTAAGGAAATCTGTAGATCAACACGAATATAAAAGAAGTTAGATTGTTTCTCCTGAGCTTCTCAGCTAGCGATTTCTATAGCATTAGTGACAGTTCCAGAGAACTGTGGCCGTTCTGGGTTTGGGTTTTACTTTGAATGAGGACACTTTAATAATTTGGAAGCGTGCCTCATGCAAGAATTTTCTCCAAAGTATTTTGGTTTGCTTCTCTTACAAGTCATTCAGTACGCGTTGACCCTGAAAGAGGAACTTTTTTCCCCCAGGAGCCCTTTGAGTTTAAGTGGCTAGCAATTCCTAAAGTAAGCATTTGGTTATGTCAGAGCTTCTGGAGTGCATTCATTTCTCTTTAGTACTGAGGAAATAATCGTTTCCTGAAAAGTGAAAAAGCCCAATGAGAGGTAAAACTGACCAGGTGTTTCACATCACTTTTTTCTACAGTATTTCTATCATCAGTATTATAAGTCAGAGTCATCCTCAGTAATGCCGTGTAGTCAGCGCCGCACGCAGATTTGGATAATAAACATTGAAACACTGTAAATTTGAAGTCTTTACAAACATTTACCAACAAAGTCCTAGTTGGCAACCCAGTGAAGCGGTATGAAAATACATGGAAAATCTGTACTGTTGTTGAGGGCTTCTGTCCTTTCGATTTTATGCCTGGAATGCAAAGAGCCACTCTGTCCAGAAGACTGTCAGGCGCAGCTGTACCGTTGACTACAAAGGTCACAAGTCAAAAGAACCTCTAAGGCAGCCACTGAGCCAGCACATAAACGTTTCCCAAGAGAATTTCAGTTCTTGCATCTTCCACAACTGAGAGTCAGTGTCTGGGCTATACGTACTCCAATCCTTTTATGTGCAGCCAGCTTACTAAAATATTTTTCCGGTGAGCCCTGGCAGCCAAGAGGGCAAACTGCATCCTGGGATGCATCAAAGGCAGGGGAAGCAGCCAGTGAAAAGAGGTCATTATCCTGCTGTATTCAGCGTTGCTGCGGCCTCCCCTTGAACACGGTGTGCAGTTCTGGGCCCCACAATTGAAGAAGGAGGTGAAGGTCCTTGAGTGCGTCGAGAGGAGGGCAACAGAGCTGGTGAAAGGGCTGGGAGGAATGTCCTCTGAGGAGCGGCTGAGGACTCTGCCTTTGTCCAGTTTGGAGAAGAGGAGGCGGAGGGGCCACCTCATTGCCCTCTGCAGCTTCCTGCGGAGGGGACGTGGAGAGGGAGGTGCTGATCTCTTCTCGGTGGGATGCAGTGATAGGACACGTGGGAATGGTTCCAAGCTGTGCCAGGGGAGGCTTAGACTGGACATGAGGAAGCATTTCTTTACCGAGAGGTTGTTCAAACCCTGGAACGGGCTTCCTGGAGAGGTGGTCGATGCCCCAAGCCTGTCAGTGTTGGAGAGGGATTTGGACAATGCCCTTAATCCCATGCTTTAACTTGGTCAGCCCTGAATTGGTCAGGCAGTCAGAGCAGATGATCGTTGTGGGTCCCTTCCAACTGAAATAGTCTAGTCTATTCTGTTCTATTTCTCGTTAAATGCCACTAGTCCAAACAGACTTCTCGTCAGTGCTTCATTTGGAATCGGCCAACTTCCCATTTGTACATCTGGAGAAGATTATTTTTTCATTTTTTTCCCCATTTACTATAGTCAGCCTTTTCTCACTTGGGACTTTGTATTTCAAGTAGCACTTCAAAACACTGTTTGAATAATAAAAATTTGGGTTTTTTTGTAGTGATGCCGGTACTGTTCTGCCTCCTGCTGCGCTGGTGAGTGCTGCTGGGCTTTCTAAATCTTCCTTTCAGTCAATCGGCAGTTTGGTGGAAGAGAAGGTAAATTTTATTTCAACATATGCAGTGCTGCTTGTATTTTAGCAGAGCTTCTTTTCCAACTGTTTGCATTTATTCACAAGGGCTGTCGGGTTCCTGTAGTAAGACAACCAGCGTTACCAAGTCTTCTGGGCCCCCAAGGACACTCAATACACACAACTGGTAAGCAACTATAACTTGAGAAGTTCTTTTCAAAACTTATCTTCAGATCAACTGAATGGGATTTTTTTCTTTTTCCTCTCTCCACGCCAAAAGGCCATCCCAGGAGAGCCAGCGCAGTTCGCTCAGCAGCTGGCAGACCAGGCTGGGAGCTGTAAGTATGCTACAGAAATTCAATATATTCCTACTTGTAACCTGTTAAACGAGACCATAACACGTAGCTTATACAGTAAATAATAATGTAATAACTTAAAGCTGATTTAGAATGAAATAAGTGTGCACAGATAGTTGTGGAGAATACAAGTGGTAATTCGTTTTTAAATGGCTTCGTTTGAATTGGCTTTAACGAAGGGGATCTATGCTTGCAGTAAGAGTATTTAAAAGAAAACTGCAGCACATGATTGAGAAGAGGACTCTGAAAAATGAACACTGTTTGAAGAAAGCATAATTACATACAAAAATGAAATATCATTAAAGGGTGAGGTGGAAAGCCACCCTTCTGATCACTGGCTGAATAGGGCTGGAGAAATTGATTTCCCCATAGAAATCAGCCTCCAACATTCTTTTTTACCAACTTAGTTGATACTGATTGAGCAAAGCATTGGATAGTCAACACTGTGTTGTGTTATTTTATAAAAATTTTGAATGTCTTCAATTCAGTCCTCTGAAATAGCCAAGCTGCTTTCTCTCAGTTGGAGAGAGAGAGAGGAGTCTGTTTTCTCTATTATTGCAGTGTCAAGTTAGTCCTTCCTTTTGGTACATATTTGTTATAGATAGATTGTAAGGGGGCATTGTGTTCATACTATGCTAAAGATAAATAAAAACAAACCCCAGGATCCATCCCACAGATTGTCTAAAATCTCAAATTCAGTAAGCCCGAAAATAACAATTTGGGGACAAAACCAGGCCAAACACATCCTCATGAGGCAACAACATAGGAGGCTTATGTGGAAGAAGTTAAAAGAAGTTTGAGAGAAGATGAGTTAGTATTTGTGCAGTGCTTTGAAGATCAGAAGTGTGAAGTATTGACCATATCAAGGAGTGGCAGAGGAGCGGTGGGCACTTGGCACAGGGGAGATGGGAGTGTCTTTCAAGCACGGGCAGCCTCCATCCACAGGCGCAAAGCTGAGTATAAGGAGAGAAGACTGAGGGAACCGCTGGGGCTGGGGATGTGGAAGGCGAGTCTGAGGATCAAGAAATGAGGGCAGTCTCTAATGAACAGACAGCAGGGAGAGAAATGCTTAAGTTGAGAACAAGAAGTGCTCGCCACCGTGCTCCCGCTTCCTTCGCCTTCCTCTTTAAAATTGGGGCAGAGCGTAACAAACAGTGACACATGTTTTTGGGTTTCTTTAGAAGTTCAAATCGAGGACGCCCGCCTAGTGAACGTACCCAAAGGACTCAGGCCCCAGCACTGCCACCATCAATAGCCATCTTTGTGCCTGTGCCTCCACCTCCCTTGCATCCTCCACCACCCCATGCCCTTCCTCTCCCACCGCGGGTACCACCGCCCCAGTTGCCTCCTCAGTTTCCCCCTGGTCAGCCTCCAGCTGCTGGGTGCACTGCCCCCCCTCCAGGATATCCCCCAGCTCCTGCCAACAGGTCGCCAGCTTGGGTACCAACAGCAGGACCAACGGCTCCTTCAAATACCATCCCAACGACACAAGCACCTCCTTTACCTAGGGAGGAGTTTTACAGAGAACAACAGAGGCCTAAAGAGGAGTAAGTATTTGGCTCAATGAAGTTGCGTTGGTTTTCATTTTTGTATCTCTTGCGATAGTATATCGGACTGCAGTTACACTAAAGTGCGTCTGACATAAGCAAAGATGACCTAGTGGTTTTTGCAATATTCTTTTTCATTGCAGGTGAAACCATGCAAAAGTAAACCCAGACAAATGTCATTCTAAAGCTTTCCCTGAAACTTCTAGGCATTCTAAACTGGCTTTGCTTAACTAGGATGTTCACCTTTTGCATTTGCGTGCCGTAGACATTTTCTCCTATCGGCCAGGGTTTGTTTCTTGATGTCTTTTTGTAAGAAAGGTCAAACTATCCTTGTAAGAAAGGTCAAACTTCTTTTAACAGGGAGAAGAAAAAGTCCAAATGTGATGAGTTTACAAAGGATTTTGGTAAAGAACCGATGGAATATAAAAAGATTCAAAAGGAGCGTAGGCGTTTGTTTTCCAGGTAACTGCTTTACACGTCCGTAATGGAGAAGCGGGTTGTCTAGAAGAATCAGGAGGAGTTCGCCTCCACCTCTCCATCGTCAGATGGATTGGATGAGTCAAGGGATCAGCAGCGACAGGAGTAAATAGTCCTGGGTGTAAGATTGCAGTACAAGTCTTTTGCATCCTGTACAAATTGCCAAACCAGTAGTGAAGATGAAGAGACTCAGCTGGCATTTTAAAATGGAGCTTTGCCGTCTTCAGGCTAAATCGTGTTTTCTTGGTGTTTGATACTGCACTCTAGCCATTAAGACTTGCACTTTTTGCATCTTACTGCAACAAAAATGATTTGCACTGCAGGTAGTTGTTGAGTAGTGAAAAATGTGTGCGTTCATGTACCAGTAGAGGCCAGTATACCCCGCCTTAGATCAATCAATAGCTATGGTAGTTAATGTCATAGAAGTGGGTGGAAATACGCTTCCCCTTCCTGTATGTTGGTACACTAACAATGCAGCAGCTGTTCTGTCTCCTAAGCAGAAACTTTTACATACGATCAAGTTCTTCAGTTTGCAGTAGCAGTATGTCAGCAGCTGAAAGAAGCTTTGGCATTAGCCTGTGGAGAGGAAAAGAAACCCAAACCAAATGTGGGAGGAAAAAAACTGGGGAGAGCGACTGTTTTGAGTTAACTTCACTCTTTTTGTGTTTTGTGTTTTTTTTAAGGTCCAAGTCTCCCTATAGTGCTTCATCTTACTCGAGAAGTTCATACACCTACTCCAAGTCAAGATCAGGTTCTTCCCGCTCTCGCTCCTACTCTCGATCCTTTAGTCGTTCCCATTCTCGTTCCTGCTCACGATCCCCACGGTATTCAAGAAGAGGCAAAGGGAAGAGTCATAAATATCGTTCTAGGTCAAGGTCACGGGGTTATCACCATTCAAGGCTAAGAAGATACCGTTCACGATCAAGGTCTCCAGTGTTTAGAGGCCACTCTCCCACTACACGGACCGTACCTCGAGGGGAAGGAGGAAGGGAGTATTTTAACAGATACAGAGAAGTTCCTCCACATGATATGAAAGCGTGCTATGGCAGATCTGTTGACTTGAGAGATCCATTTGAAAAGGAAAGATACAGAGAATGGGAAAGGAACTCTAGAGAATGGTACAAAAAGTTTCACAAGAGCTTTGCTGTTGGCCCTCAACCTCCGCCTCCAGTAAACAGGGGCAACTTTTCTCCAGATAGGTTTGGTCCGCCTGGGACCAGACGAGAGAATTTGCCACAGGCTTGGGGACGTAGGGAGGATTATCCTGGTGGGCAGAGCCACAGAAATCGTAATACAGCTGGAAATTACCCTGAAAAACCTTCTGGAAGAGAGAGCCATGACATCCGAGATGCTACAAAATCCAAAGAGAAGGAGGTGGAACATCCACTGGGAGATGGCAAAGGAAATAAAGATAAAAACCCCCAGAAGAGAAGAAAAGGGGATGAGAATGAAGGCTTTCCGAAAGCTGAGTTGTTAGAAGGTGCGAGGAAAGCCAAAGAGCCAGTTCCAGCAGCAGATGTTAAAATGGACTCTCTGTTCATGCTCCCAAGAAGAGACGATGCCACCCCTGTGAGAGATGAGCCTATGGAAGCAGATTCTCTTGCTTTCAAACCAGTATCTGCAAAGGTGAAAAAAGAGAAGGAGAAGCCAAAAGCAAAAATTGACAAGACAAAGCGGAAAGCAGAAGTGGCTGTTCTGCCTAAGAACGACAGCATAATAAAACCAGCTAAAGCTTCCCAAGAGGAGGTGGACAGCGATCGTGAAGAATCTCCTCGAATGGAACCTGCTGTGAAAAAAGTGAAGGAAGAGTTGCCAAAGACAGACAGTGTTAAAACCTCTTCCTCTCAAAAGGCTGAGAAGGCTCTTGGTTCCCCACGGAAAGCTCACCCCAAAGTTACAAAAGATCACCCAGAAACCAGAGCAGCCAACGAGGAAACGGCAAAGAAAGACCATCGAAAAGAAACCAAGTCGGAGAAGCCCTCCAACAAAGAGGGCAAGTCAAAAACACCTGCTGAAAAAAGCAACCCCTCTGATGCAAAACCTGAACAAAGAAAACGAAAAGTAGATGAAAAGGTTGCTGAAGAACATGAAGCGACTTCCCTAAAGGCCTCTAAACCAGAAGCTGCTGACTCGAAAAGACCACCAAAGGGGAAGACTGAGCCTGATGGTGAAAAAGGAGAGCAAACTCCAGAAGAGGATAAACCTGCTTTTCTTAACAACCCCGCCAAAAAGATTAAACTTAACCAAGAAACTGGCAAAAAGGTTGTGAGTGGAGAAAATGTGCTACCTGCAGAAGAACCTGGTGAGAAAGCTGAGCCGAACAGCAGCAAAGTTAAGCAAGAAAAAGCAAAGGGAAAAGTAAGAAGCAAAGGAACGGCAGCTGATGGATCTAGTGCAACTCTGGTACATTGCACCAGGTACCTCATCTTTTCTTTTCCTATTCTTTCTTTCCTCCCTCCCCCCCGCAAACAAATGTAAAAGTCTTTATGGTGACTAATGAAAGGAACAGCTAAATCTGTGCTAAATGAGTGAATAATCTGTGATCTTTCCTGCTAAGCTGTACTTGGGTCAGAATCAAATTTTGTGAAAGAAAACAAGCAGTCTGTACTGCCCAGACAGCTCATAAGGTTAATTCATTGATGACGTCTTTCACCCTTACTTCTGGGACTTTTTTCCCCCCTTCTTATTCATTATATGTTGACTCTCTGAGGAGTCCCCTCGAGGTCTTCCTTCAGATCCAGCTAAAGGCAAGGATAACAGACATGTCTCTACCATGCAATATGTTGCCTTTGAAAAATTGCAAGGTGCTGTAATGATCTACTTTTGTCAGTATGAGATGAAACGATACCTTGCAGAAATAGCAGCTTGGTTGCCAATATCTTGTACTGATTTGAGCTTTGAGCACAGTGCCGTGTTGACACAGCTACACTGCTTCCAGCTCAGTGCCAACTTCTTTGAAAGAGTGAATCTAGTGTGAAGCTGTTATTACGTACATTTCAGCATCTAAAGAAGCCGGACAGCGCAAACTCAAACCATTTAAGACGTCACTGGAGACTTAAGATAGCGTCTTGATATTCTAAACAGTTTTTAAAACGTACATTTTTTCTGAAGAAGAACACTGGGACATGAGAATAAAACTGTGGTTGTGTATACCTCTCCCTAATTGCTTGCTTAGATGTCGAAACAAGAATGTATAGCTAATTTATCTACCATTGGTAGAAGCAGGACATGAAGGAATTACCAGGTCAGACAGTCCCCAATCTGATAATCTCGTGTCTTTGTTAATTAAATGTAGAGTAGGAAGGTACTAAATTAATTGATTGCTCATAGTCTTAGCTAGTGGACTCATCCTTTCTCTCGTCTGTTCCCTTAATTGAACATCTTTTGAAAAAATACGCAAGATTTAGAATGGAAACACAAGCCGTTTTCTAAACTGTTACAAAAGATGGCGGTGCGTATATCTCACCCACGATTAATGTCAGCTTTTTTCCTCTTAGCACTAGTTCTACTGGAGGAAGCCCCGTTAGAAAGACTGAAGAAAAGCCAGACACAAAACAAACTGTCATTAAGACCATGGAGGAGTATAATAATGATATCACAGCCCCTGAGAAAGACATGGTTATTATGATCCAGGTCCCTCAGTCAAAGTGGGAGAAGGATGACTTTGAGTCTGAAGAGGAAGACATTCAATCTACCCAGGTGCCCGCAACCGTAGGAAAACCTGCTAATGTTATACAAAATGCGAGTGCTAAGCCACCAAACCCTGTAAAACAGAGTGAAAAAGAGACGGAGCCTTTGAAGGAAAGACAGAAAACTACAAAAGAGGTGAGTTATGAAAGCTCCCAGCATGACGCAAAAAGTTCAAAAAGTTCGATGTCAAATGAAAAAGGAAAAACCAAAGACCGGGATCATTCTTTGTCAGACAAAGACACCTCTGAGAAGAGAAAGAGCAGTGTTCAGCAAGAAGACGACCCCTCAGAACGTGCAACCGAGCAAGGAGATGGAAAAAGTATTTCCCAATCTTCCAAAGACCGCAGATTTTCAGAGAAGCCTGATACTGGCCATGGATCCGCTGCTAAAGACTTTACTCCTAAGCAAGACAAAAATTCTGACCGTGATGGCAACAGAGATTATTCTAGTTCCAAGCGTAGAGATGAAAAGAGTGAATTAGCAAGGGGAAGAGAGTCCCCTTCTCAAAACAGAGAATCTACGTCAGTCCAGGAGAGTAAGCCGAGAGACGAACAAGCAGAGCTGTCCGAAAAGTGCACTGGAGACGCCAACAGGAGCAGCTGCAGCCCTCCGCCTGAGCAGCAGCAGTCTGATCACAAAGCTGCTCACGATTCCAAGCGCACATTGGAGGAACCCAAACCTCCAGATATAAACGCAGGAGAAGAGAAGGAGAAGCACGTACCAGAAGTAAAGAGCAATGAAGAGAAAGAGCCAGGTGGTAATAAGGCACCTTGGAGAGAGGAATCGCCAGATGTAAAACATGAGAAAGAGAACGTGACTGGACAAAACAATAAAAGTGTTGCCCAGCCTAAGCCTCAGGTAAGCAGCTCCTCGCCGCTCTCTTCTGATCGAACGCGAGACACTGATGAGGCTGCATTTGTACCAGACTGCAATGAAAGTGAGAGTAAGGTATCTGCAAAAGGTGAGGAAGCGGCAGGGAAAACTCATGACGACCCAAAGGAAAAGGCTGTTGATAAGGTGAAAGAGGATACAGCAGCACCTGCTGCAGGTGACCGGCCTGAAGCAAGGCGAAGTCAAAGGCAAAGCAGTCCCAGTGTTAGGCGCAGCCGTAGCCAAAGCCCTTCTGAGAGTCAGACTGGAGGCCACAGGAGCAGTGCCAGCTCAGGAGAGAGGCAAGACAGCAAGAAAAAGAACAAGAAAAAAAAGAAGAAGAAGGACAAGAAGCAGAAGAAACAGAAGCAGCAGAAGAAACACATTGGAAATGAAATGGAATTGGAAAAGAGCCACAAACACAAGCACAAGAAGAACAAATGGAAGAAGAGCAAAGACAAGGAGCAAGATGACCAAAAAGTGAAATCTGTCCCTACATAGAATGACAGATAATGAAAAAAGACTTAATTCCCAAGTCATCTGTATTAAACTTTGTTGAAATGTGAACGAGTTCAAGCATTGCAAATGATGACATGAAAGACCCTGCGTTGCACTTAAAAAATTGCCGCTGGATTGTTTGATTTTTACATCGGAGCTTTAAAAAGCGAACATTTTGTACAGAATTGTGAGTTGTGACCACGCAACATGAAAGGCGTTGCTGGGGCCTCTTATTTTTAACCACCGTTAATTAGTCTGGCTGGAGTTTTCTGTCCTGAAAATTTTCACAGTTGAATTTTCTTTTAATTGCCTGGCAGAAGCAGCTGGTATCTGTTATAAAATAGCAGCAGAATGATTTGCAGAATACATTGCAGCCTTGTTATGTCACTTCTTGATTACAATAAAATGTTTTCAGTAAACTACCCGGTGTGATGAGCTTTTCAGTGATAGCTGAACATCAGCAGAGCAAAGCCTAGTGACAGAAAAAAGCCGCCAGTAAAAGCTTGCTGGTAGCTGACATGTATGAAAAATAACGTCCACAGGTTTAATTTTGCAAAGAGCGGTAGGACTTTCAGTCTTCTGAACGGATGCCATGTGGGGAGGCGCTGCCGAGAGGAAAGCCAGCAAAGGGGAAAAGAATTGGAAGGTATTTACATATTTGTATGCAAAACACTTTCCTTCCAAGAGGAAAACCCCAGCCAAGTTTTCTGAAATGCAACCAGAAACAGAGAGCTAAACCAGCCAAGACTGAATTAACCGAATGAACCACTCAAGGGTGCCTTCAAGTTAGGGGTCCAGCTTCAAGCTGCGTGTCCAGCTCCAACCCACCCCTGACCCCGAGGTGTCACCAAGAGTCTGCAGACCTCAAGGAGAGCAATGGGGCTGGACCAGGCTGTGAAGCCTGGGCTGCTCCGATCCTGGCAAGGGGATCGATGCGGCCTGCAGCCCAGGCAAATCCTGCCCGTCCGTGATGGGTGTGCTCAGCCCCTTGACCAGACTGCCCGTGGTTTGGGGCAGGCTCTGGAAGAGGGAAGGGCCTGAGCCATGGCCAGGCTGTGAACTCCTCTCGTTTCAATCTGATCATCGAGTCCAACCATTAACCTGTCACTGCCAAGTCCACCACTAAACCATGCCCTGAGCACCACATCTACCCGTCTTTTAAATACCTCCAGGGGTGGGGACTCAACCACTTTTACCAACGACAGATCTTTGGTAAGTGACTGATATCGTGCATAACCTTGTAGTACGGTAACTTTGATTTTGTCTTGGTAACTTTAATTGCAGGCTGAATTGATGCTAATCAAACATTACATAAACTTGGCATGTACAATCCTTTAGACACAAACTGTTGACCAAGTCTGAGACTAGGTTTGGACCCATCTGCACCTAGTCTCCTCTCTGAGGAAGGAGTTTAGAAAGCAAGGGGGTCCACTCTGAACCTCGTGACTCTACGGGAGGGTCCTCCTTACCCTTTTGTGTCCCCGGTCTCTCTGTGAATCAGTCTAACTCGAGTGTAACTCAGTTTTCCTTTGTAGGATTCTTCCACGCAGTAATTAATAGAGTGAACCTCACCATCGAACTTTGTTAAGTCAAAGTTTTACAACATCATATGAAAACCACTTTTGCTATTACCTTTGGTGCAGAAATGCAGGATGAGATGCCTCAGTTGACTCAGCTGAATCCCTTCCCTCAGCAGGGGTAAAGGAGATCCCTGCCTGTCCCTGCCTGGGTATCCTGTGTAATAATAACACCAAAAAAGGTGACATTTAGATGTAACACTGACTCTGAGAGGAGAAATTACACTTCTGGAAAGAAGTGTTTCTCCCCAGCCGAGGGATGGAACATCAGTGGTTGCTTCAGCCTGTTTCACAGCAGGTTCCTCTGGAGCCCCAGGGACACCTGGAGGGAGCCCAGAGGGGCAGAGAAAGTGCTGCCTTGGGCTGGGCCTCTGCTGCTGAGCTGGGCCGGGCTCCTGGGATGGAGGGAGCTGCTGGCAAGTGGGCAGCACTGCAGAGAGACAGCTCTGCGCAGGAGCAGCTCCTCTGCAAAGGGCAGCAGGGCTGAGGGCACTGCCTGCAGGCACTGAGGACAGACAAGAGGAGTGAGAGGTTAAAGGCAGTCTGGGGTGAGAGGACAAGTGAGAGCTCGCTAAGGGAGAAATCTTCACAGCCTTTGACATGGTAAGTGTTAGGCTGCAGGGCAATGCAGATGAGCTCCTGGAAGTGTCTCCTAGATCTGGCACATGCCACAGCTGACAGGACCTGTCGGGGTGGCTCTCCTGGCTTTTCTGGTGTGGAGGAGGAGGACGTGCTCCAGAGCAGGGACTGCCTGCTGCACCATCAGAGGGACAGGGCATGATGGCTCCCTCCTCCCAGGGATGGCTGCAGGGGTGCCAAGCTGGGTGTGCATGCAGGGGTGTCCTGGGCTCCGAGCAGGGTCCCTGCACGCCAGGGGGTTGTGTGCCATGACAAGGACTCTGCTGCCTGCCAGGGTCAGCACTCAGCCTGCCTGGGGATCTCCCCATGGTGCTGTGGGGAGAAGCTGTGGGTGGAAGGAGTGACCCCTGGCAGGGCAGAGCAGGGTCCTTCTGCTCTCAAGAGGGTGCTGTGTGGCTCAGAGGCTCCTCACAGGTCCAGAACACCCCCAGGGCATTTCCAAGGGGATGTTTCAAGAGGAAGGTGCAGGCAGGGGCTACCTGGAAAGGAAGGTGCTTCCCTTAGTCTTCAATTTCATGCTGTGGGGGTGTACAGGGAAAAGGAGCTGCCACTTTTGAGAAGCAGCTGGGATTCTTGACCCGTTACATGGCATGATCAGAAGGTCTGCTAGGAACCTCATAAACTGCCTTCACCTACCCCTCAGCCTACAGGCAGCACCACCATCACCTTTGCTGGCAACATCACGGTTTGTCTGACCTGCTCTTTATCACCTGCAAGCAGGGAGATGTGCCTAGACAGTGCCCTCCCACGAGGAGTTTTGTGTGAGGCAGAACCGAGCACACAAATGGTGGGATGGGGTCTCTCAGAATTTGCTGTGAGGAAAACAATGTGGGGCAGGGAAGCAGGTGGAAAAGGTCCGGGAAGCAGAGGGGTGGGCAGGGAAGAAGAACAAACTAAAAATGGCAATTTCAGGGGAAGGAGAATTGGGAAAACTCCCTGTCACCCCTTCCAGCGCAGACACCTTCCTCTGAGCAAGCCCCCTTGCATCCTCTCTGACCCAGCAAAGTCTCTGCCCTCGTGGCTGTGGGGCACAAGGCATCGGCCACCCCCTCTGCAGCCAGAGCTCCAGCAGAGGAGAGGTGCCTCTCTCCAGCCACGCACCCATTTCCCTCTGCAGAGCACAGGGGCTGAGAGGTGCTAAGGCTATGGAAATGGTGTCGAGCAGCTCTATGTGGGCAGGTGAAAGATGCCCAGTGTGTCCTTGCCTAGAAGGGAAGTGTGGAGGCCACCCTCAGGAAAAGAGGGAGAAGTTTAGAAGTCTGAGCTTCTCAGATGCCTACCTCAGGGAAGTGGGGCCTCTTGTGTTTTGTGTCTGTTTTGCATTTGGGTGTTTTGTTTTCATTCTTTTCTCCTATGTGCAGATCTTCAGGGCTGTGCTAATGCTCCCCTCTGAGCAGGGATGCCACAAAGCCTTTTCCACGTGCCTCCCTGTTTATCATCACTGCCATGTTTGCCTACCTGAAGCCCCTCTCCATCTCCTCTCCATCCCTGAATCTAGTGGTGGCAGTCCTGTACTCTGTGGTGTCTCCAGCAGTGAACCCCCTCATCTACAGCCTGAGGAACCAGGAGCTCAAGGAGTCCGTTAGGAAAGTGATTTCATGGCTGTTTTTCAATAGCGAGAAACTTCCCAACACTCCCCACACATGAATCCCAGGCTGTCTTGTTCCAGGCCTGTACTTTGTGTTGTTGTTTTTTTTTTAATTATCGTGAGCATGATTAGCATGATCTCGTCAGAGCTGACTCTCTCATATCATCTCTGTAATAAAATCCGATTTCTCTGGTCCACTGCCTGAAAGCTGGGCTCTTCTTCCAAAGCTGGCGAATGGTACATACCCAAGGCTGTCCTGCACGTGAACTGGTCGATGATGTCTTTACAGAGGGCAGTCTGGACCTGGACAGGTTTGGGCTCATATTTGAAATCCAACTACATGGGGGAACCACCAAGCCCTTCCCAGGCTCACACATGCCCAGCGCCTGGCAGACCCCAGAGCAGAGCTGTCTGTGAACCTCTGTGTGGGACACAGTCGAGCCTGGGTAGGGGCTGGGTGCTGGGGAGGGCTGCCAAAGCAGGAGGGGGGCAGGGAGATGGGGCATTGAGGTCTGTTGTGCAGACCACGCCAAGGAAATGATTCCCCACCCTGAATGCACCTTGCCCTGTGTGGTGCCTGCACAGTTGGGCTGTGCGGCTGCACGTGGGGCAGTGGGGCTGGTGCAAGGATGGGAATGCAAACAGGAGACATGATGCTCCTTGAAGCTCCTGCACTGCTAGGACATAAAAATGACTGCCAACCCACAGCCAGGCAGGGCTGTTGCCTCGGTCACTGCGATGACTCTGGGAACCCAGGAGACAACAAGGGTGGGAGGTCTGGGGTGGACACTTCCAGCGCCAGCTCTGCCAGCAGCCCCTCTGAAGACAGAGCAGCTCCCCGCAGCCGCGACAGGACTCGCTGCTGCTCACGGGCTCAGGGGTGTCTTGGAGGCTGCAGCCACTGGCACCACCTGTCAGGAGCCCCAAGGCACACGGTGAGTGTTGGTTCCCTGCGCTGCAGCTCGCCGTGCCTCCCCTCCTGTGCCACTGTCCTCTCTCAAGAGCACCACCAGCTGCATTACTGCCTGCCTGGGTGTGAAGGGGACCTGCTGGAGGTCTTCTCTGCTGACCCCCATGTCCCATGGCTCTGTCCCAGCAATAGCTCACAATCACGACCACGGTCCTTCTGCAGTTCCATCTCTCTGCTTGGAGCTGGACACCACAGCCTGCCTGCATGGTCCCAAAGGGTCCCAGTGAGGCTGAGCTTAGACAGGAGGTTGTGACTGTCCTTGGTCTGGGTAGTTGTGATGATCTGGGTGGGCACCATGAAGGGAAAGAAGGGACAAGGGACAAGAAGGACAAGAAGCAGGAGGGGAAATTTCAGATTAAGACAAAGAAAGAAAAGAAAAAAAAATCTATCTCTCCACCTATGTATCAGTCTATCTCAGCCCAGGATACTGGTGGCCGCCTTTGCTGCAGGGGCACATGGAGGGCTCCTGTTCAGCTTGTTGTCCACCGGAAAACCAGGGTCCTTCTCTGAAAAGCTGATTTCTAGCCGGTTGGCCCTCAGCATGTCCTGGTGGACAGTGTTTTCCCTGCCTGGGCATTTCCCTTTGTTGAAGTTTCATGAGGTTCCTCTCTACCCATTCCTCCAGCCTGCTGATGTCCCTCAGAATGTGTCGCAAATGGATAACCTAGAACACATAAGGAATCACCATCCACGGTGTCAGCAAAAGTGGTTTTAATATGATGTTGTAAAAGTGCGACTTAAGAAAGTTTGATGGCAAGGTTCACTCTATAAATCACCGTGTGGAAGAATCATACAAAGGGATATTGAGTTTCCCTTTCATAAAAGTGAGTACAGGGGGTGAGCAATGACAGAAAATCCAAGTACATGTTTCCTCCAGTATGCTAACGTACCCATAAGTTGTTGCAATTCTTTACTAGACTGGGGCATCTGCAATTTTTCTGCAATCCACCAAGTACCTAAAAATTTTACTTCTCTCCTTGGACCCTGACATTTTTCAAGGGGAATGTCAACTTCTGCTTTATCTAGTGCTTGCCACACTGCTGCTGCCACTTCCCCCACTTTTTCAGGGAAAGTTCCTTCAGTCAGAATATCATCTATATAGTGGTACAGTTTCACATCTTGAGGGAGTGAGACTGTTTGTAACAGTTCAGCAAGTGCAGCATGAGCAATTGTGGGTGAATGTCTATACCCCTGTGGGAGTCTGTTAAAGGTTTATTGCATACCTTCCCCAGTAAAAGCAAATTTTTCTTTATCTCCCTCCTGCAAGGGGACCATAAAGAACATATCTTTCACATCTAGCACTGCCATCCATGGGTGTGCAGCTGCTTGTAGCGTGGCTGTTAAAGTTGCAGTATTAGGTACTGCAGCCGTTAGCAGAGCTGTGTTAGCATTTAGGCACCGATAATCAATTGTCAGGCGCCATCTCCCATTCGGACTGGCCAGACTGGTGAATTGTATGGGTTCTGGAAATAATGTGCCATTTTTCTGTCTGCTATTACTTCAGAAATCCGGTTTTGTGCCACAGCAGCAATCGGGTGTAGCAGTACATTAGTAACCTACACATCAGGGAGTGCAGGGGCAGCGTGGAGTACACACACTGTAGTCTCCCCATTTTTATCAGGGTTAGGGTTAATATTTGAACCGAAGGACCACACGCTGCCATCCCGCAGGCGCCAGGTTCGGCCATTCAAAACATCGAAACCCAAAATATTTTCATTGTGATCTTTGATTGCAAAGTGAGTAGGTAGCATGCGCTTCTCGCCTGGGAGCCTTAAATTCACTTTCACGGTTTGGCAAATAGGACTTGCTCCGTTACCTCCAGTAATTTTATCTCTTTGCCGTCCAGGTTGTACACCCAGCATCTCGGCATCCGGTTGTGTTAACATTGAAATTTGTGCTCCTGTATCTATTAGAAATTTCACCAGTCGTCATCGAGGACCAACTGGAATCAAAATATATGGCCCATTATTATTATTTATCCATTGAAAGGATTCCACTTGCCAGACAGGAGGCCCAGTTGCTGTCCTGGCATTACCTGGTTTTTGACCTCATGTTTTGCTGTTCATCCCTAAGGGGGAGGAAAGGGTTATCGCTCTGTCTTGGAGCGTGCAATGGCGCCGGAGTACTCAGAGGACGCTCTTTCATTTCACCATCATCACATTTCTGAAATGCTTGAATTAGACTCAGGATAAAATATAGAAAAGTGCGACTTAAAAAAGTGTGATGGCAAGGTTCGCTCCATTAATTACTGCATGGAAGAACCATACAAAGGGAAATTGAGTTACACGCGAGTTAAACTGATTCACAGAGAGACCAGAGATGCAAAGAGTCAGGAAGACCCTCCCAATGAGTCACAAGGTTGAGAGTAGACCCCCTTCCTTTCTAAACTCCCGATGGAGCCCAGGTGCGGCTAGGTGCAATCTTAGTCTCAGACTTGCACAACGGTTTACGTCTAAGGGAAACAAACCAGACCCTGCTGTGCTGGTCCTTCACGTCTCTCCCAGGAGGCCTGGCTGTGCGAGGAGACGTTCTTGGGTGCCAAGGACTGAATTCTCCCATGAGCGTCCATGACACTGCTGTGTGCCCCAGACCTGCACACTCACACACTTGAGCTGCTCACAAGGGTTTTCCTCTCCTGGGCACTTCTCTGGGCATGTTCTCTAGAGCCACTTTGAAAGAAGACCTAAGCCTTCAGGCACTGCCCTGAGAAGATCCTTTCTCACAGAATCATAGAATCATAGAATCGTTAAGGTTGGAAAGGAACACTGAGATCCTTGAGTCCAACATCTTAACCTAACTGCCTGGTCCGCCTCTAAACCATGTCCCTAGGCACCATATCCATATCCACACATTTTCTGAATATTTCGAGGGATTGTGATTGTACCATTTCCCTGGGCAGTCTGTTCCAATGCCTACCCACTCTGTCCGTGAAGACGTTTTTACTAATAGCTAATCTAAAATGCTATTATGGAGGCCAGCTCTGTCACAGAGGTGCCCATTGCCCCTCCCTGCCTGCGGGCACAGGACTGCCGCACCACAGGACTGTGACCAAGCTGCCAGAGCACTCCGACCATGCACCAACACAAGGGCTAAGAAGGAGAGTGTGGAAGTGGAAAGAGAGCAGCTTGGAAAAGACCAAGAACTGGTACTCCCTGGCAGTGCTGCTGTGCCAGGGCTGTTTTTCCTCTCCACCTCTGCACCAAGGTACTCCACCTGCAGCTTTACAAAGGTCTGAGGAGAAGGATCTTAGAAAACAAGTCGCTGCAGGGTCGTTTATTTTGTTTAAAGACACAGAGAGCATGGTTCCTCATTTACACAGTCCGTGGATCACAAAAACCAGGTGGATATTGAAACAGAAGCACGAGGAAGAAAGGCACTTTTTTGTGGACAGCATTATTACAACTAAGAAAAGCTAAAAACAAAGTACCAAAGAAAGTCTCAGCCTGTAAGGAGTTCCATTATGAGTGCAATGAGATTTGCAGAAGAAGATGGGCAGTTTCTTGCAGTTTAACAGCATCCCATCACAAGTTTCTTCACGGAACGCTTCAGCTCCCTGTTCCTCATGCTGTAGATGATGGGGTTGACTGCTGGAGGAAACACTGAGTACAGAAATGATACCCCCAGATCTAGAACTGGGGAGGAGATGGAGGGGGGCTTGAGGGAGGCAAACATACCAGTGCTGAGGAAAAGGGAGACCACGGCCAGGTGAGGGAGGCACGTGGAAAAGGCTTTGTGCCGTCCCTGCTCAGAGGGGATCCTCAGCACGGCCCTGAAGATCTGCACATAGGACACCACAAGGAAAACAAAACACCCAAAGGCTAAACAAGCAGTAAACACAAGGACCTCAATTTCCCTGAGGTAGGCATCTGAGCAGGAGAGCTTGAGGATCTGGGGGATTTCACAGAAGAACTGGTCCAGGACATTGCCTTGGCAGAGGGGTAGGGAAAATGTATTGGCAGTGTGCAGCACAGCATTGAGAAACCCACTGCCCGAGGCTGGTGCTGCCATGTGGACACAAGCTCTGCTGCCCAGGAGGGTCCCGTAGTGCAGGGGTTTGCAGATGGCCACGTAGCGGTCGTAGGCCATCACAGTGAGAAGAAAATACTCCACTGTGATGAAGAAGAGAAAGAAAAAGAGCTGTGCAGCACATCCCAAGTAGGAGATGGCCTTGGTGTCACACGGGACATTGGCCATGGCCTTGGGGAGAGTGGTGGAGATGGAGGCCAGGTCGAGGAGGGAGAGGTTGAGGAGGAAGAAGTACATGGGGGTTTGGAGGCGGTGGTCGCAGGCTACGGCAGTGATGATGAGGCCGTTGCCCAGGAGGGCAGCCAGGTAGATGGCCAGGAAGAGCCAGAAGTGCAAGAGCTGCAGCTCCCACGTGTCTGCGAATGCCAGGGGGAGGAACTCAGTCATGGAGCTGCCATTGGACATCTGCTGCTTCTGGGCATGGAAACTGCCAAAGGAGATAAAACAGAAACATTCAGAGAAGCTTCTCTTAGCCAAATTTGATTCATTCACTGTGAACTATCTAAAGGTCTTTCCCGGGGGACTGTTATGCAGCTCGGAGGCTTCAGCTCTGGTTTGTGCTGGCTGAGTGTGCTGTGCAGAGCCGTGCCCTCTCCCCAGGGGCTCCTGAAGGGTCAGCCCTGCTTTCCAGCAATGACTCATGGAGGCAGCAACAGCCCAGTGTGTTTGGAGGGAGGCTTCCTGGGGAGGAGTTCCTTGTGCTGCACTGGAGCGGAGGGCAAAAAGCCCAGAAGGACGCTTTCTTCCCCACAGGTTGCTCTGGAAAAGACACTGGACTGTCCTGGGAGCAGAGGAGTCCTGTTCCAGGTGCAGAGTTCAAAACACCTCTCCTTTCCAGCACAGCTCTGCAGAGTATGAGGAAGGGGACAGGGCAAGGATGCTGATTGGCATGGGCAGATCGGGTGCTCTCAGACATCTCCAAGGTCCTACAGGAGAGCTGTGCCCTTCTGGAGGGATGCTGACAGCCCCGCAGGACTCCGTGTCCAGCAGAATCTGGTGTCTTAAGGTGAGGTCTGCTAAGGGAAGCAGTGTCTCATTGCCCAAGCACTGAGTGCAGTGTCTCGAGCCTGGAAAATGAAGAGAGTCCTTGGGCACTTTGGTCCCATGGAAACACCTCCAGGGCAACGCCCTCCAGGGCAACGCCCTCCAGGTCAGGGCCAGAGCAGGCACTCCACACCCCCACCCCTTGCCCCACACCACCACCGTTACTGCCAGGGACCCCAGGAGCAGGAAGAAGAGCAGCACAAGCAGGTGGAGGAACAAAGAAGAACTCTGTGACTCTCCTCCTAAGGGAAGCAAGGAGAGGAGAGGCGGCCGGGCACTCAGGAAAGCCTTCTCCTTACCCAGCAGAGCACAGCACCTCCCAGTCAGCAAAAGCCCAGGGCAGTCGCTCTCAGCCCCTTTGCCCTGCAGAGGGAAGCGGCCACGTGTCAGGAGAGATGCCCCTCTGCTGTGCCAGAGCTCTGGCTGCAGAGGAGGCAACTCCTGCCCTGGACCACACAGCCTTGAGGGCAGAGGCTGTGCTGGGTGGGAGACGAGAGCAGGGGTCTTGCACAGAGGAAGGTGTCTGCATTGGAGGGGATGACAGGGAGCTTCCCAGCTTCTCCCTCCCATGCCATTTGGGGTTGGAGGTTCCTAGAGCTCTCGGCCCATGTCTCTGCTGCCGGGAGCTGTTTCTCTGCCCTCCAGTTTTTCCCTGTCAGGGATCACAGACCCCATCACCCACTCCTGTCTGCTCAGCTCTGACCTGAAGAAACCTCCCAGTTCCAGGCACTCTCTAGAGGTACTCCCCGTTTGCAGGCAGGAAGGAGCAGGTCAGACAAACCCTGCTGAGGCCAGCAAAGGAGATGCTGGTGCTCTCTGGAGGTAGAGGAGTGGATGCAAGCAGTTGCCTTGGCTCCTACCAGACCTACTGATCTCTCAGGGTGGCAGCTCAGGACTCTCAGGCTCCCTCTCCAAACGCAGCAGCGCCTTTTCCCCTTTTCCTGAAACAGCAGGAAACTGAAAGCACAGCCTCAGGAAAGCTCTTTAGCTGTAAGGTATCCCCTGCCTTGCTCTTCCTCTGCAAAAGTCCCCTCTGAAATGCCCTGGGCAGCTCTGGCTGCACACCCTGCCTTCACCCCTTCCCCCTGGTCTAACATGAGCCCCTGGGCTGGGAGGCCTCCTGACAGACCCTGCAGGCTGGAGCCTATGAACGCTTTCGGAGACCCTTCCCGCAACGGCAGCTGCATTGCCCTGCACCAAGAGACTTACCGTGTCAAGGGCTGCAAAGGTTTCTTCCCTTGCAGCTCTCCTCTCTCCTCCCACTCCAGGCTGCCTTTAATCTCGCTCTGCCCTACTCCTTTGCCCAGAGCCCTGCCGCGCTTGGCAGAGGAGTTGCTCCTTGGCAGAGCTGTCTCTCTGCCCTGCTGCCTGCTTACCAGGAGCTCCCTCCATCCCAGGAGCCTGTCTCAGCCCCGGAGGAGGGGACCTGCCCAAGACGTCACTTTCTCTGCCCCCCGCCCCACTCTGTGCTCCCTCCAGGTGTCCCTGGGGCCCTCCAGGAACCTGCTTGGGAAGAGACTGAAGGAATCACCGATGTTGCCTGTCTCACCTCTGCAGAGATGTTTCTTTGCAGCAGTCCCTTTCTCCTCTCAGAGACACAGTCACCCTTCCTTGGCCCATCATGAGACATGCCTCACCTCTGTTTCCTCGTGCCCTTGGGGCCAGCACCAGCCATGGCGCTGATGCAGAGCCTGAACCCCCTCTCTGCCCTCCAGGAGCTGCTGTGCTCTTCAGAGGGGCTGGGGCTGTGGGGTGAGTGCCCAGAGCTCTGCAGCACCCTGTGGTGGGCACTGCCATGGGGCCAGCCCAAACTGGGCTCATCTGCTGGGATTGGGAGAGGGCAGGGGAGGTGGGGAGAGATGGGGAGGGGCTGGGCTGGGAAGTGCCTGGGAGAGGAAAGCACCAGTGTAGAGCTAAGCTGTGTGAGTGCGCAGGGCGGGGGCACCCATTAGGGTGCTCACAGTGCAGAGTCAGGTGTCATGGTGAAGGAAGCAAGGCACCAAAGGTGCAGAAGAGAGTGGTCAGTCTGTGCCATGTTCCCTGGACATCCTGAGGAAGCTTTCCTGGGAAAACTGTCCCAGATCAGTCCCGCATGGTGGTCATTTCCATCTCTGTTTGTATATCCCAGCTCTGAGAAGGGACCTTTGCTGCATGGTAAACTCTGTCCTCCTCCAGGGCACGGTGATACCCAATTCCACTGCCATTATTAACAGAAAGGGAATCAGTTTCCTACTGACATTTACTGCACACAAGCCCCATAGCTCTTGTCACAGCTGGCCTCTCTCAGCCAAGCCTGTTCTCAGTCAGCTCCACCTTTAACAGGTGCTCGTGGCCTTGTCTCAACAAATACTGAATATCTCCATTGAGTGACTTCCCATCAGGTGGCCTGGATTGTTGCTCCAGTGTTTCGCTCTGAATGATTTTTCAAGAATCCAGCTCTCTCAGCCTCTCCTTGTCCATAATGTGCTCCAGGTCCCAGCCACCCTTCTGGCCTCTGCAGGACTTGCTCCAGTCTGTCAAAGTCTTTCTTGTACTAGGAAGCTGCATACTGGACTCAGCAGTCCTGATGTGGTGGTCCTGTAGTGGGTTAGCCTTGGCCAGCAGCCAGACACCCACCCAGCTGCTCACTCACTCCCCTGCCTCAACAGGACAAGGGGAGAAAATAAGATGGAATAACTCATGGGTCAAGATAAAGTAAAGGAGATCAGTTACCAAATACCATCATGGGTAAAGACCCGTTGACTTGGGGAAGATCAAATTCATTTGTTGCCAATTATAAAAAGATTCAGACTGTGAGAAGCAATGACAGAAATATTAAAGATCATTCCCCTCACACTTTCTCCCAGGCTCAAATTACTCCATTGTTCCCAGTTCTTCTACCTACCTCAACACCACCAGGAGCAGGGGGGATGGTGAAGAGGGGGTTAACAGTCACTACAGAACATCTCTGCTGCTCCTTCCTCCTCACACTTCTCCCATGCTCCAGCTTGGGTCCTCTCCATGGGATCCCACTGTTTTTGTTGTCGAGGCTAGGTGTTGTTCCTTTCTCTCTCTCTTACTTTTCTCCTTCATACTCACAGAATCATGAAAAATGCTGAGATTGGAAGGGACCTCTGAAAATCATCTGGTCAACCCCCTCAGCTGAGGCAGGTTCAGCTAGAGCAGGTTGCTGAGCACCTTGTCTGGCTGGGTTTGGAATATCTCCATGGATGGAGACTCCACAACCTCTCTGGGAAACCTATTACAGTGTTTGACCACCCTCACAGTCAAAAAGTGCTTTCTTGGGTTCAGATGGCATTTCATGTGTTTTTAGCTGTGTCCATTGCCCCTTGTCTTGTCACTGGGAACTACTGAGAAGAGCTTGGCTCCCTGTTCTTCATGCCCTCCCATCAGGTGTTTATGCACATTAACAAGATCCCTCCGAGCCTTTTCTTCTCCAGACTGAACAGTTGCACATCTCTCAGAATTTCCTCCTATGAAAGATGCTGCAGTCCCTTAAAACAGCTTTATGGCCTTTGCTGGACTTGCTTTCGTAGGTCAACAACTTTATTGTAGTGAGGAGCCCAGCACTGGACACAGCACTCCCGATGGGGCCTCACCAATACTGAGTGGAGGGCAAGGGTCACCTCTCTCCATCTGCCAGCAATGCTTTTCCTAATGCAGCCCAGGAAGCTGGTGGCCTTTGCCGTAAGGGTGCAATTCAGATCCTACACAGCTGCTTCTCCTCTGGGATGCCAAGGTCCTTCTCTGCAGAGCTGCTTTCTGTCCAGTCGGCCCTCAGCATGATGTCCACAGTGTGGTTTGATCACAGGCTGCCCTCCCACAGTGACTTTCTCAGCAGCACCTTGTCCTTCTTGCAGATCAGCTCCATCTCTGGCACAGGCCCCACGGTGCTGCAGAGTCACCTGGGACAGCAAAGCCCTCTCCTGCCAGGCCTGCACAGCCCAGGCCTCTTTCTCGCTGCCCTTGGGGACTGCAGCTTTTGCTCTCCGTGGGGGAACCTCATCCATCATTATGGCACCACCTGCCACCCACTCCAGCATGCCTCTGCTGGGAAGCAAAGCCTTGCCACACATGGGGTCCCATCTCTGGGGACCAGGTTTCCATGTGACAAGTCTGCCCTGGGCCCTGGTGCCACATCTGAGGTGCTGCAGCCCAAATGGGCACCAAAGCCCACAGCCTGGGGCACAGAGAACAGGAGCCCCGTGTGCCATCACAGAGCTGTGACATCAGTGGAATAAGAGCTGAGGTGGGGAAGGACAACTCCCATGGCTTTTGTAGTGGATGGAGATACAGCATCTTCAGGAGAGACCTACAGGGATGATAAGAAGTGGAAGATGCCCTGTGTGATTTCAAGGTAGCTAAGATAAATGGAGGTTCTCTATGGGACAGGCAACAGGTTAGACGGCAGCTTGTGTGTGGGTCAGCTTCTAACTGAGCCACCCAGTCTTCTGCTAACCTGGACCTGATACTCCCAAAAGAGGAAGGGCTTATCAGGAATGTGAAGAGCAGTGCCAGCCTTGGCTGTAGTGATGAAGAAAAGGTTGTCTCCCACATCCCCAGGGACATGGGGAAGGAGAGGAGCAGAGAGCAGACCTTGCATATCAGAGAGTGAGAAGTTGCTCTGTTGAGGGCACTGGCAGGTGGGATCCCATGGGATCCCATGTCAGGGCCCTGAGAGCATCCATAGGCCTTCATGGCCATGACCAGCCTCACCTGGGGCCACCACCTGCATCTCTGTCCATGGGCCCAGGAGACCATTGAATCCAGGCCTGAGTTTCAGCCCCAGCTGGATCTATGCTGGAGGTGTACGGGTCTCCAGCTACAGCCATAGACACAGCCTTGCCTGTCCATGGACCTTACTGATACAGAATTGCAGACTGACTTCCCAGTTTGATTCTTTATGGGGTGTGCAATGGAATGACACCATGGCCCTCCAAGTGCCAGATGCCAGCTGATTCACAGAGGCCTAAGGGCCTTTCTGCTGCCTTTCCTCCTGTCGTTTGGTCAGGTTTTGGGAGGAGAGAAAGGCAAAGCAGGTGAGATTTCTGGGTGCCAATGATTCAACAGAGCCTGCACAAGTTAGATGATCTAATGGCTATGCTAGTTCAAAACTGTTGTCTTCACCTCCTTTCTCAGAGGCCTTAAATCTTCAGCAGGAATTTGGAAGCTCTGAGATCCCTCCATCTCCCTCTCCTTTAGCAACGTAGTTGATAGTACCCATGTCAGAGGCTTTCAATTCTGTTTCCAGCCTAAAGCACCCCAAGGTCTGGAGATATGCCAGGACACTTGCCTAAGGAACCCTCTCCTCTGGACAAGAAGGTGGATGTTCCCAGGAATCTCAGGAGGCATGGCATACCCATAGCTGTGTTCAGGGAGCTGGTCAAACACATCGTCTCCATTTCTGTAATGGTGGCCTAGATGCCTGCTTCATGTCTAAACTCTCTCTCTGGATGCTGACATTTACTGAGGAACTTGGTCTGACCTCAGAGCTGGCCCTGCTTGGAGCTGGGCATTGGACTACAGATCACCTGAGCGCCCTTCCACCCTGAATTGTCCTGTGAGCATATGATATAGAGACCCTCACCTCCACCTTAAGCTTTTCTCCTGGGGCACATGGTCAAGGCCCAGGCTCCTGGAAGAGTTGGTGGGAAAGAGACTGCAGGGCAACTCTAGTCCAGCCTCCAGGCTGGCTGTGACTTTGTGGAGCAAAGGAGAGTTCCAAAGGTGGAGATCACAGAAACGCTCATCCTAGTCCATTTTATTTTTTCTATTTTCCTGCCAAGAGGCAGTTTGTGGCCGTTGCCTCTTTCACTGGCTACTGCAAAAAGAGAGCTTGGATCTATCACCTCTCCAGGTAGGTTTAGCCTCTTACTAGGTTGCCCCATGCCTCCACTTCAGCAGGCTAGAGAGGCCCAGCTCCCTCAGACTCTCCTCACACCTCCTGCTTTAGGCTCCTCACTCCATCTTGGCAGACCTCCTCTGGACCCCCTCCAGTCTCTCCACTTTCCTTTTGAAATGTAAAGCCCATGGGCTCCTATGGCAGCCATGATGACTCGCAGGGCCTTCTCCTCAGGGCACTCCTTAGCTGGTATGGTCACTGCCCATGCTGCTGCACGGAGTTGTTCTCCAGCTTTTCCTTCCAAACCTTCAGGTTTCTGTCGGCCAGATGCCCAGATGTGTTGAGATCCCTCTGGACTGAACCTCCAGTAGTCAAGCACTGAAAGTACATGTGCTGATGTCCATCCTGAGTCATGGTGCCTTTAACAAGACCATAACTTAAGCAGCTGCAGGACACTACTGATAAGAAAAGAGTACTAGTGTAATGGAGTTGCTAATCAAGGTAGAAAGCATTGTGATAACCATCTCAGAAACAGCAAAGGTGGGTACAAAGTGAGGAAAGGCAGCGCCAGTGGGGAAATGGTGAAAAGGGGTTGACTTTTTGCAGGGGAGGGGCTAAGGCTGGTTCAAGAGTAGCACTTGAGACGTGGGAAATTAATGAAAAGGAAATGAATGGTGAAGCAAAGGAACTGACCAGGGCTGTTTGGGGATACCTGTCAAGTAGCCCTGCATCTGAGCCACACAGCCTGGAGCAGGACAAGAAAGCTACAGCTGCTCTGACTGTACTGACATGTGACTTTCTTCCATGGTCACAGGAAACCTGAGAGCTTTCCTTACCGTCACCACTGCCTTACTGAAGTAGGATTTACCGTTGGTAAGTCCATGCTGACTGCTTTTGGGCACCCTCATCTCTTTTAGGTGCCCAGAGAAGTCACCCAAGAGGACTCTAATTGATGGCAGACTCCTCACCACAGTGAGCTTGTACAGCCTGGGGTTCCTAGGGTCACACCTTGGGCCCCTTTCAAAGATGGGTGCAACATTGCCTTGTCCTCACTCACAAGAGACCTCTGCCCATCCCAAGTCAAAAGGGAGATTCAAAAGGAATATCGCTCTTCCCCTGTAACTTCATTACCACCATTTTGCCTGTTACACACTCTGTTCAGTGTCTCTAATCTTTCATATATTTGCACCTGTCCTGATACAATGGCCATTTCTGAAGTCACCTTTGCAGATGCAGACTGCCTAGGCATAGGCCCTTGCCATTTTTCTTCAGTTTTCTCCTCCCCTTGTTCTTTATTCATTCAGATACCTCTCACCTATGCAGCTGCTTTGAGCTTCAGGGAGTAAAAGCTTACTTCTCTTTCAACAGTCTAATTGTCTCCTTAGCCAGCTCTTTAATTGTGTTTATGTCTATCTTTTTGTATCTACCTACATACCTTATGCTGCTGCTTTGAGCTTCAGGGAGTAAATTTGGCCTGTCTTTCAGTAGTCTAATTGTCTCTTTAGCCAACTTTTTAGTTATATCTCTTTTTGTATCTACCTATCTAAAACATTTCTCATAAGATTATCCCTGGTAGAAAGGCAACCTCATTAGAGGTAACTTGAACTGAGCATATGGTTGCAGAGTGTGTTTTATTGTTTATGAAACCTAATCATGCTTTTCTTTTCTTTGCTTGCAAATAGGAAAAATTCTTCTGTGCCTGTGTGCAGCCAGTTCTCTAAGGAGAGCAGGTGGGAGATGGTGCAAAGGACCTGCAGCATCCAGCTGCAGACTTCAGGGCAGAAGTCTGATGTAAGGAACAGTGATGCAAGTCCCAGGTGGCCAATGTCAGAAATGGTGAGGTTTGGGAGGGAAGGAGCAAGGCTGTCCATACAGTGTCAGACCTCAAGGAACTGATTCTGCTACCTCTCCAAACCTCCTGAGGAGACACTCAGGATCATTATCACCTGGAGAATGCTGCTATAACCTCTTCTCTAAACTAAAAGGTAATACAGTATTCCTTTTAAAAGAAAAAATAATTCTTATTAGGTGCACTTCGAAATCTTCCTCCTTAACTACACTATGAAACAGCTCCGATTAGCGATACAAGTCTTGAAGACTTGAAGAAAAATATAGAAAGATAAATAGCTCGTTAGAGCATTTGGGGCTCATTCCATGAACCTCAGATACTGAGAGAAGACTGAACAAACTGCTCAAGAAGTCAAAGTCAGAAACTAAACCCAAAGTACCTTGAAGTATTAATGGGCCCCACTGAGGACCATTACTGACAAAGCCTTCCCACGGACTTGTTAGAGCAGATAATTGGAGGCCATGATTGCAGGTAGGCAAAGGCACTGTGCAGGTGCCTGTAACGCTGAGCAAACCCTTTGGTTTGTTTTATGAAGCAGAAAGGCCAAACCCTGACCCCCAGGCCCTGGGAAGGCAGATCCCAAGACCCTCAAGTTAAAGTTCCATCTCACCAGCCTTCATGGCAGAGGCAACTGCTATAGGCAAGACGACAAAGACCGCAGTCCTGTTGGGCCTTTCAGCCTTGCTAGAGCCCTTGGCCATCTCTGCTGCAGGCTGTCCTACACTGTCCCATGCCTGCAACTCTTTCCCTTCAGGCTTCTGACATCCATCTTGCTTTCCCACCTACCTCTCACCCTGATATTTCTATACCTTCACTGATGGCTCTTTCACAGGCCATTCCTTGAAACACAAAGCCATGGGCTGATCCAGACTCCCTCTAGGTATCCTCTTGTACCACAAGGTTATACTTTGAGTGAGATTTCTTTTCTCTCACATCCAGTCTGAACCTTCCAAGCTGCTCTTTGTGGAGGTTTCCTTCTCTTCCCACTACCAAGCAAAAGCTCCATCATCTCTGAAAACATCCTTCCAGCAGTTACAGGCTACTACTGTAGTGCCCTGAGCCTCCACTTCACCAGGCTAAAAAAGCCCAGGTCCCTCAGCCTCTCCACACAGGCCCCAAACCCCATCCTGTCAGATCTCCTCTAGAACCCCTCCAGTTCCTCCCCATTCCTCCAGACCGGGGAGCCCCACACCCAGACACACTAGTCCAGTTGTGGCCACACCAGTGCTGAGTGAAGGGGGATGATAACTCCCTTCTCTGGGTGCCCATGCTCCAACTAATGCAGCCCTCTATGCAGCTGGCTTTCTTCATGGTGAGCAGGTACCACTGCCTCCTATGGCATTCCTCTTAGTGCCCAGGCCCTTCTTCTCAGGGTCACTCCGGAGCTGCTCAGGTCCCAGCCTGCCCTCATGTTTGGGCTTATTCTAACCCCCCAAAAAAAACACGCGCAACTTCTCCTTGTAAAACTTCCTGAGGTTTCTGTTGCCGTATTCCAGAGTTTCTCAAGGTGCCTCTGGAGTGAAGCTCTGTTGGCACAGCTGTTAATGTGTACGTACAGATGGCCCACCAGCTTAGTGGTGCCTCTGACAAGATAACAGCATGAGGAATTGCAGGACACCACAGCTAATAGAAGGAGGTACTAGTTTAATGGAATTGCTGACCAAGGCAGGAATTCCCATGATGACAAGCTCAGAATCACCAAGCGAGGGTACACAGGAAGCCAAAGTAGGGCCAGGGAGGAAAAGGTAAAGAGACATGTGCTGTTTGCATGGGAGGGTACTGGGATAGTCAAGGGGAAGAAATTGTGAGTGGGAAAAGAGGGGAAAAGGAAAGAAAAGTTGAAGCACAGGAAATAAGCAGGGTCTTTGAGCGGTACCTGCCAAGCAGCCCCGCATCTGGGCAATAGTGCCTGGAGTGGGACAAGAAAGCCACAGATCATCTGACCAAGCCTCTTTATTGCTGACTTCAATGGTCACTGGGAACCTGAGTGCTTTCCCTCCCATCATAAAGGAAAGAGCTGTTGTGGATGGAACCACAGAATCATTCCTGCTGGAAGGGACCTCAAGAGATCTCTAGGCCAACCTCCTGCTCTCAGCAGGGTCAGCGATGGGCTCAGAGCAGGTTGCTCAGGAGCTTATTCATTTGGGGCTTGAAAAGCTGCAAGGATGGAGATGACACAAGCTCTCTGGGAAATCTGCTTCAGTGCTTGAGTGTCTTGATGGGGAGAAGGATTTTCCTCCCTTGTTTCAGCTGATGCTCATTGGCCCTCATCCTCCCATCATGCACAACAGTGAAGAGCCTGGCTCCATTTTCTTGCTGGTACCCAAGAAGATGTGGGAAGGCTGTTATTAGGTCTCCCCAAAGCTTTCTCTTCTCTTCTCCTGGCTTTGCACCTTTGCAGCAAAGGCTGACAGTGGCATCCTGGGCTGCGTTGGGAAGAGCACTGCCAAAGGGTTGGTGGAGGTGATCCTTCCTCTCTACTCAGCACTGCTACAATTTGTCTTGCTGACTTCCCTCAGGGTTTTCTACCCTACCACCTCACTCGCACTGCAGCCAAAGCTGCCCTCCACATCTTCCACCAGACCTGCCTCATCTTTTTGTGAAAAACAAGTCCAGGAGAGCATCCCCCCATGTTGGGTCAGGGATCACCTTCCCTCTAAGGAAGGCCTTCTAGCAGAGGTCCATGGTCTTCAAAATCCCCAGTGGCTACCAGGGCCTAAAATTGTGTCCCTTCCCCCAGCTGCCTAGAAGACACCTCGTCCTCTTCCCAGCCTTCCTCAGGCAGTTCAGGGATCCTGACCAGAAGACCACTGTACATCATGGAGTTGGTAATCCATGTAATGGCATGTAAAGGACCGATAGAAAAATGTGGTTTTGTCTCGACATTGCCGCTGTAGCGCCATCCAGCGTCGTGCTTCGAAAAGACCATCTTCTCCCCAGTTTTGAGAAAAAACAACCTCGTGCGCCTGCGCAGGGACTAAAGGCGCAAAAAGAGCCGAGGCAGGGACAAAAGGCGTGAAAAGAGCAGAGGCGGGGGCAGCACGTCCGTGGCGAACTGCACGTACACATTTGTGATCTGCGCATGCGTGGGAGCCCCTATATAAGGAGCACACACGCCCCGCGGCGGGGGCGGCGGCGGCACGCGCGAGACCACTCCTTCCATTCCTGCACCCTCAAGGCTCCCCCCCCGCTTCAGTCCCCGACGAAGCCTGAGGCCACCGAAGACCCTGTGGAAGATCACCGGACTCAAAGTGGTGGTGATAAACTCCTCCTTCTCTTTCTCTCTCTCTCTCCCCTATTCTTTTCCTCTCCTCCCTTGCCCTCCCTCCTCCCTCCGTTCTCTTCTCCCCTCAAATAAAAGTGAAAGGTTGTACGACATCTGACTGATTCCAGCGTCTTAATCTCGTCCTTGGGATCGTATCGAAACCTCCCCCGACATTGGATCGGGACATTTAATTGGCGTCACGGACAGGATCCCTTGAGACGAGAGTGTCATACAACCTTACAGTGTGCTGAGCAAGTGTGCGTGTACGTGACGTACGAGCAAGTACAAAGCGAGTGCGGAGTTCCGATCCGCGGTTCTGCTCTCCCACGAGGGAAGCAGCCGGAGACGAACGAAGCGCAAGGAAGGAGTGGGTGTTGAGAGCTTTGCACTGAAACGCGCGTAGCAGTTTGTGATTTGAGCTCCTGAGGGCGTATAGGGGAGACTTGAATTTTATAGTGTGACCCCCTCAGGATGATATCCCCTTTGTAGGCTCTGCTCTGTCTCATACTAGTTTATGGTCTGGCCTCCTGGGGGAGTATAGGGGAAGTTTGGATTGTACGGTGTGACCCCCTCAGGACGGTATCCCCTTTGTAGGCTCGTCTTTGTCTTGTAGTAGTGTGCGGATTGGCCTCCTGGGAGCGTACAGGGGAAACTTGTTTTTTCTAAGGTTTGACCCTCCCGGGACGAACTCCCCTTTGTAGGATATGGCCGCCCAAAAGGCAGGCGATTTTTGTGAAGAGACAGAGAAATTATATGAGTTTTTAGAAACTTACCGCTCTCGCCCCTCACCCCCGGGACGAGATTGGGCACGGGACCACTGGTTCCAACTGCAAAGTGTTATGGACCGAATAGTGGTTTTGCATAAAGAAGCTAGAGCGAAGAAGGGAAAAGGGAAGGCTATTGTTTGTGCTGTGTTAGGAGGGTGTCTGGCAGCGGCGGTGGAGGACAAGAAACGAGCACCCTGCCAATCGGAGGCTGTGGCCGCTTCGTTGCAAGCGGCGATAGCGCCGCTGCGAGAGCAACTACTAGAGACCAAACGGGCGCTAGAGGAGGAGAAGCGCCAAAATATGATTTTGAAGGAGGAGCTGAGGGTTCAGCTCCTGAGGGAGGCAGACACCCTCGCTGAGGCGGAGGTAATGCTGGAGGAGAAAGGGGTACGCCAAATCTACCCCCAGAAAGATTTAAAGCGATTAAGGGAGACTGTGGATAACCCCCCCCATATGTGCCCGCTGGTAAAGACGGAATACATATATGAGGACGATAGCGACAACCGTCCCCAAGTTGTAACCAAAGAAATCCCTTTTACCGCCACCGAACTGGCTAAACTCCGAAAGGATTTTGCTAGGAAAGCAAGGGATTCCGAAACCGAATATGTGTGGAGGATATCCCTGTCGCGGGGGGATGGGATCATGCTATCGGAAAAAGAAGCAGAGGGGTATTGGGGCCCCGGCGTCTTCCTCACCACGGGCGATCGCCGGGCCCCATGGTCTCTGACCCAGAGGGCAGCATATTGGGTGGGGGGGCTGAACCCATTAGAAAGGGGGGATCCCCTAGCTATAACTGGTTCAGTTGAGCAACTACTAGAAAACGTACAAAAGGCAGCATGCCTGCAAATGATGTATGACCGGGAACTTAAACCAAATTTAAGCTCTCCAATGTTGTTACCGGTAGACCCCGAGCGGCTGACACCACTAATAAGAGGGCTCCCCGACTCGTTAAAACCTATCGGGATCCAATTACAGGGGAGAATCCAAAATGTGCCTCGCGAAGAGCGAATTGCAGCTGCCCTGGAGGGAACAGTAACCCCCGAACAGCAGCAGCGGGGGAGGAAGGTGTAGACCTGGGGGGAGATAGGTCTGGAATTAATAAACTACAGGAGGAAATATGGGCCAGTAGACAGGACTTACCAAAAGGTAGAAACTAGGGCCGTGCAGGCAGCGAGGCCAGCAAATAAATTGCTGGCTTTTTCGGGGGGAAGCCCCGACCTAACACAAAGGGAGAAACCCCCATTCCGACAAGGATTGTGGCAAATGGGACTGCAAAAGGGGGTGCCCCGAGACTTGATGGATGGGCTCCCCACCAAAAAGTTGAAGCTCTTGGCGCGGAGGTGGTCCGGGCAAGGACCCCCTCCCAAACCGAACCCACCTTCTGCGCCAGCATTGGACAGGGAGGAAGTGTTTAAGAAGGATGAAAAGAGTGGTGGGAAACTAAAACCTCCGCCCCCTCAGGGTGAGGAGGGAGGCAGAGGGCGGATGTTTATCAGACAACTCACCTGTAATAATAAGGGAGATCTACTAAACCCCACCAACCGGCATGGGCCGAGCGGGTGGGGGAGGCAGTGGCCAATGTCAGTAGTCACTGGGGTACAAACAGGTGTCTGAAAATTGCGGCATTTTGTCCACAGGTGCCAACCGTGGTACATGTCTCTTGAAACCCCAATTGCCCTGGTGCATTATCTTACTCCCCCAGCCAGATGGTTCTGGTCAAGCTTCCCACTGTGGGAGATGTGCCTCTCATATTAGATACCCCCGCTAAACAAATATACATGGAAAGCGAAAGATACCAGTGGGAGAACCTACAAAATCCACACCAAATGGATTATTCCCTCCTTCTAACCCAAGGAGCGAGTTTGTTCCTATTTCTGTTTTCTAAGGGCGGTGATATGACCACGATGCACCTGCTACTTTGGATCATTTTAACTCAGGGACACTAACCCATTAGAATATTCCACTGTGTATGTCAGTTTTATAACTGGTGGTACATATGTGTGCATACATGTTTGTACTTCATTGCAGCTCTATGAATAAATCAAGATTTAATATTTATGGCAAACAGGCTAAATGTTAGATATTTCAGTGCACTACAGTCTTTATGCAATAGTACAAAGACATCTAATTGTCTGGTGCATGTTTAAGCACATATATGTGTGTGTGCTTATTTAAGAAAAAATACCCAATAACTTTCCAATGATACCTATTTATGTTAGACATCTCAAGGATTTCAACCCATGATTTACTACATATATAATTCTTACTTTTTTTGATCTTCCTCTATTTTCATCATTAAATAGTCTTGTATATGGGAAAACTTAATAGCCAAGTAACACGAAATCTTGTACTTGCTTAGAAAATGTAATTGTTTAGTTTTCTTTGCAAAAAATAAATATTGAATGTTTAGTACTTATGGGGCTTGGTATTGTACCGGCCGAATAAGGGATGGGGCAACCACCTTTTTCAGCCCTCTGGGTGACAAAGACACAACTTATTTTCAGTTTCCACCAGGGAAAGATGGGCCATTTGCTCAGGGAAATAAAGCCAAAAAAGGGCATTATTGGATTTGTGGAAACATGGCATACAAATTCTTACCCGCGGGGTGGTCGGGAGTTTGTTATATAGGGATCATAAGGCCCCTATTCTTCCTCCTGCCAGAAACTGGTGGACCCCAATTAGGTGTAAAGGTGTATGATAACCTCGGGGATAGAAGTATTGCCCGTAAGAGGCGATCTACCAAGGTAAATTTAGGTGGGACACAAAAATGGGGGAATGACAAATGGCCCCCTGAGCGAATAATT
Source organism: Platalea leucorodia (assembly GCF_965183815.1). NCBI lineage: Eukaryota > Metazoa > Chordata > Aves > Pelecaniformes > Threskiornithidae > Platalea > Platalea leucorodia. The sequence goes on from NW_028121397.1 coordinate 159,338, forward strand.
GAACATTATGGACCAGCAACCTGGAATCCGAACGAGCCCATTGCAGGGGCAAGAGAACCAATCTATAATCTAAACCGAATAATCAGACTACAAGCGGCCCTAGAAATTATCACCAACAAAACCGCTGACGCCATAGACCTATTAACTCGACAATCTCAACAAATGCGCACGGCAATCCTTCAACACCACATGGTTTTAGATTATTTATTGGCTGAGGAGGGAGGAGTGTGTGGAAAATTAAATATCTCTAACTGCTGCCTAGAAATAGATGATGTGGGAGAAGTGGTTCTCCAACTGACCCAAGACATCAGGAAAATAGCCCATGTCCCTGTTCAAACCTGGAGTGGTTGGAACGGCAATTTGTGGTCCTGGTTACCAGAGGCACCGTGGGTCAAACAATTAATATTGTATTTGCTATGTGCAACTGCCACCTTACTGTTCCTACCCTGTATAATTCCATATTTATTCAATTAATTCGACACGTTGTGTCAAATATGCGATTTGTTCCTAACACCCCACCTGATGGTGTAACGAAAATCTGTACCATCCGTCAGCCACAACCAACCTCAGTACCCATCATTTAAACCCATCCCCAATTCCTTCTAAAGGAAGAAACTGCGTATTGCCAGTTACTGTTAACCCTATTTCTAATGTTTACTGTTGCCAGTTATTGTCAACCCTATTTCTAATGTTTACCCTTCAAAGTTGAAGAATTGTTAAAGTCGTTCAAGAATGAGCTTGCATTGAGCAATACCTCAGTTAATCTGTGTTAAGACATTCCTTCACCTGAGACAATGTTATTCCCTTTTTCCTTCCCACAACTTTCCTCCACCCTTATCCCCAACCCTTTCAACTCTGCGTTTTCTTTCTTTCTCCTTTGTTTTCTCTTTCTCTCTCTGTCTTATGCCACCAAGCTGCAATGTCGAGCCACGGGGTGGTGTAAAGGACCGATAGAAAAATGCGGTTTTGTCTCGACATTGCCGCTGTAGCGCCATCCAGCGTCGTGCTTCGAAAAGACCATCTTCTCCCCAGTTTTGAGAATAAACAACCTCATGCGCCTGCGCAGGGACTAAAGGCGCGAAAAGAGCAGAGGCGGGGGCAGCACGTCCGTGGCGAACTGCACGTACACATTTGTGATCTGCGCATGCGTGGGAGCCCCTATATAAGGAGCACACGTGCCCCTCAGCAGGGGCGGCGGCGGCACGCGCGAGACCACTCCTTCCGTTCCTGCACCCTCGAGGCTCCCTCCCCCGCTTTGGTCCCCGACAAAGCCTGAGGCCACCGAACACCCTGCGGAAGATCCTCAGACTCTACCTTCGTCCCTCCTATGAGCACATCATCTATATATTGATAAATTTTGACTCCTGCTTGTATGGGGATAGTTTCAAGTTCTTGTGCCAGTGCATGGTGGGCCAACGTAGGGGAGTGTTTATATCCTTGGGGCAGTCGAGTGAACGTATATTGCTGTCCCTCCCATGTGAAGGCAAAGCGCTCCTGGTCCCCAGGCTGCAGCGGGACCATAAAAAACATGTCTTTTACATCAGTGGTTGCCATCACTGGATGGGCTTGCTCCTGAATGGTTGCAATTAATTTGGCAATATTTGGCACGGCAGCTGTTAAAGGGCCGGTATTGCTATTGAGGCGCCGGTAATCTACGGTTAATCTCCATTTACCATTGGGTTTTCTAACAGGCCACACAGGAGAGTTAAAAGGGGATTGTATGGGAACTACAACTCCTTGCCGTTTCAGGTCCTCTAGTATGGGGATGATGCCTTCCCTTGCTCCCAAGGGTAGCGGGTAGGGTTTCACATTCGTCAACCGGGAAGGAGGAAGGGGAGGCGCTGCTTGCAGCAGGCGCACCTCTGCACTAGGGCTCCTGGCTAATCTTCTGACCTGGGGGACACCGAAGGACCACGAGTTCCCCTGGGTGTCCCGCCACTGTTTCCCTTTTAAAACATCTATCCCCAGGAGGTTCATTTGAAAAGGTCCTACGGCCGCCATGGTGTTCACCGGACTCTCATCTCCTGGTAGCCATAAGGTTACTGGAGTCATGGGCACAGATTGGGTTTTCCCTAGGGCGTTTAATACTATCAGGTGCTTAGAAGGAGTTGAAATGCCGCACCGTTCTGCCTCGCTTTGTTTTATTGCTGTAATTTGGGCCCCCGTATCAATTAAAAAGGTCATGGGCCTCTTCCTCGGCCCTACTGCGACGGTAATGAGGAGGTCCCCTTATTGTTGCAGGTGAGTTGTCTAATAAACATCCGCCCTCTGCCTCCCTCCTCACCCTGAGGGGGCGGAGGTTTTAGTTTCCCACCACTCTTTTCATCCTTCTTAAACACTTCCTCCCTGTCCAATGCTGGCGCAGAAGGTGGGTTCGGTTTGGGAGGGGGTCCTTGCCCGGACCACCTCCGCGCCAAGAGCTTCAACTTTTTGGTGGGGAGCCCATCCATCAAGTCTCGGGGCACCCCCTTTTGCAGTCCCATTTGCCACAATCCTTGTCGGAATGGGGGTTTCTCCCTTTGTGTTAGGTCGGGGCTTCCCCCCGAAAAAGCCAGCAATTTATTTGCTGGCCTCGCTGCCTGCACGGCCCTAGTTTCTACCTTTTGGTAAGTCCTGTCTACTGGCCCATATTTCCTCCTGTAGTTTATTAATTCCAGACCTATCTCCCCCCAGGTCTACACCTTCCTCCCCCGCTGCTGCTGTTCGGGGGTTACTGTTCCCTCCAGGGCAGCTGCAATTCGCTCTTCGCGAGGCACATTTTGGATTCTCCCCTGTAATTGGATCCCGATAGGTTTTAACGAGTCGGGGAGCCCTCTTATTAGTGGTGTCAGCCGCTCGGGGTCTACCGGTAACAACATTGGAGAGCTTAAATTTGGTTTAAGTTCCCGGTCATACATCATTTGCAGGCATGCTGCCTTTTGTACGTTTTCTAGTAGTTGCTCAACTGAACCAGTTATAGCTAGGGGATCCCCCCTTTCTAATGGGTTCAGCCCCCCCACCCAATATGCTGCCCTCTGGGTCAGAGACCATGGGGCCCGGCGATCGCCCGTGGTGAGGAAGACGCCGGGGCCCCAATACCCCTCTGCTTCTTTTTCCGATAGCATGATCCCATCCCCCCGCGACAGGGATATCCTCCACACATATTCGGTTTCGGAATCCCTTGCTTTCCTAGCAAAATCCTTTCGGAGTTTAGCCAGTTCGGTGGCGGTAAAAGGGATTTCTTTGGTTACAACTTGGGGACGGTTGTCGCTATCGTCCTCATATATGTATTCCGTCTTTACCAGCGGGCACATATGGGGGGGGTTATCCACAGTCTCCCTTAATCGCTTTAAATCTTTCTGGGGGTAGATTTGGCGTACCCCTTTCTCCTCCAGCATTACCTCCGCCTCAGCGAGGGTGTCTGCCTCCCTCAGGAGCTGAACCCTCAGCTCCTCCTTCAAAATCATATTTTGGCGCTTCTCCTCCTCTAGCGCCCGTTTGGTCTCTAGTAGTTGCTCTCGCAGCGGCGCTATCGCCGCTTGCAACGAAGCGGCCACAGCCTCCGATTGGCAGGGTGCTCGTTTCTTGTCCTCCACCGCCGCTGCCAGACACCCTCCTAACACAGCACAAACAATAGCCTTCCCTTTTCCCTTCTTCGCTCTAGCTTCTTTATGCAAAACCACTATTCGGTCCATAACACTTTGCAGTTGGAACCAGTGGTCCCGTGCCCAATCTCGTCCCGGGGGTGAGGGGCGAGAGCGGTAAGTTTCTAAAAACTCATATAATTTCTCTGTCTCTTCACAAAAATCGCCTGCCTTTTGGGCGGCCATATCCTACAAAGGGGAGTTCGTCCCGGGAGGGTCAAACCTTAGAAAAAACAAGTTTCCCCTGTACGCTCCCAGGAGGCCAATCCGCACACTACTACAAGACAAAGACGAGCCTACAAAGGGGATACCGTCCTGAGGGGGTCACACCGTACAATCCAAACTTCCTCTATACTCCCCCAGGAGGCCAGACCATAAACTAGTATGAGACAGAGCAGAGCCTACAAAGGGGATATCCTCCTGAGGGGGTCACACTATAAAATTCAAGTCTCCCCTATACAGCCTCAGGAGCTCAAATCACAAACTACGGGACAGAGGAGAGCCTACAAAGGGGATATCGTCCTGAGGGGGTCACACTATAAGATTCAAGTCTCCCCTATACGCCCTCAGGAGCTCAAATCACAAACTGCTACGCGCGTTTCAGTGCAAAGCTCTCAACACCCACTCCTTCCTTGCGCTTCGTTCGTCTCCGGCTGCTTCCCTCGCAGGAGAGCAGAACCGTGGATTGGAACTCCACACTCGCTTCGTACTTATTTGTACGTCTCGTTCACGCACACTCGCTGAGCACACCGTAAGGTTGTATGACACTCTCGTCTCAAGGGATCCTGTCCGTGACGCCAATTAGATGTCCCGATCCAATGTCGGGGAAGGTTTCGATACGATCCAAAGGACAAGATTAAGACGCTGGAATCAGTCAGATGTCGTACAACCTTTCACTTTTATTTGAGGGGAGAAGAGAATGGAGGGAGGAGGGAGGGCAAGGGAGGAGAGGAAAAGAATAGGGGAGAGAGAGAGAGAAAGAGAAGGAGGAGTTTATCACCACCACTTCGAGTCCGGTGATCTTCCGCAGGGTGTTCGATGGCCTCAGGCTTCGTCGGGGACCGAAGTGGGGGGGCAGCCTTGAGGGTGCAGGAATGGAAGGAGTGGTCTCGCGCGAGCCGCCGCCGCCCCCACCGCGGGGCGTGTGTGCTCCTTATATAGGGGCTCCCACACATGCGCGGATCACAAATGTGTACGTGCAGTTCACCACGGACGTGCTGCCCCCACCTCGGCTCTCCTTGCGCCTTTTTGTCCCTGCCTCGGCTCTTTTCGCGCCTTCAGTCCCTGCGCAGGCACACGAGGTTGTTTATTCTCAAAACTGGGGAGAAGATGGTCTTTTCGAAGCACGACGCTGGATGGCGCTACAGCGGCAATGTCGAGACAAAACCTCATTTGGTACCGGTTCTCTACAGTGTGATAGGAAAAAGTGGTACTAGTGAGGTGAGAGGAGCAGGTGGAGAAGACCTTCTGTCTGCCCACGCTGGGTGGGAGAGCTGCTCCAGGTTGGCAGCTCTGATGCACACACAGGATGCCCGTGTGAACAGGAAGGGGAGGACTGGCTCTAAAAAGCAGGTTATGAAAGCAAACAGCATGAATGTCACGGTGGCACTGCAGGAGAGCTCCAGTGAAATCACAGAAGAGGTGGTCCACTCCACTGGGACCACAGACCTGTATCTGGGACAAGAATGAAATGATTCCTGTAGATGGCATAAATACCCCGAGCCAAGGTGCAGCTGCCTGCTCGAGACAGACCTTCCAGTTCAGGAGTCTTGCAGAGAGAAGCCAGTGGCACAGAGCCCAGTACTGATTGTAGGATGTGGTCACCAGCAGGAAACACTCAGTACGTGCAAAAGGTGCCAAAAATAGCAAGAACACTGCTGTGAGCAGAGGTCATACCTACATGGAGAAACATTTGTTTCTTTATTAATTGCTTAAAGAAATTGTGAAGGAAGTCCAGAGTAGTGAAACAGGAAGGTGCCTCTGAGTGCATTCGTACTCTCTAGATGGGCTCTGTGCCTTCTGAAAGGTGAGAAATGCCGCCTTCCAAAGGGCAGAGTCGCTCGTGCTTGCAGAACCCCTTCTGACTGCACGGTTGAGATGCTCCACAGGTGTGCTTCTTTTGTACTGTGCATTTGAAGGCACAAGCCAGCAAGCCAAGGAAGAGTGATAGAGCAGACAGAGGCATTTGCAATGAGCCTTTCCAAGGCAGGTGAGAGAAATCTCATGGGGACAGTGGGGGCTGTTCCTGGAGCCACACACAGAAGTGTCAGGGCTCTGACGTGTCCATATTCGAGCTTGACTCATGCACTCTGCATGCTCACAGGGGTGTTCAGACACGAGTCCTTCCCTTGCACACGCAGAGGCAGTGCATTGCAGTGGTCACAGTGTCTTTCTGGCCTCCTGTTGCCACTCCCAGAGGCTGGCAGGCACCTCAGACCTGCGGTGTGTTGCGCGGCTCTGCACTCATCTGAGAAGCCCCACAGCATGAGGAACGGACACAGGGACCTTGGTTCAAGGAAGGACATCCCAGTGCTGCATTCAGGTGGTTTCCCAGGGAATGTTACTCCCAACGTGAAGCGACCTCAAGACACTGGCTGTGCCACAGGCCTTCGCAGCACCCCCAGGAACAGATGATTGTGTTTGTGCTCACTCGGGTTCATCTCACCACATGCATACGATGTGTATGCTTGGGTCTCCTCTTTACAATGCAAACATGGACTTCTGAACGAGTCATTTGGTGTCCCTCCATAGAGGGATAAAGGACCTCTTGGAGGTGGGGGGAGAGGCCAGTGCTGGAAGCGGTGGTTTTTATTGCCAGGGCTGTGATGATTGTCCTGGGGCAGCTTCCCTGGGGTGTCCAGCGCACATGGGAATAGATCAGACCCTGCTCTGCTGCTTCTTCATGTCTCTCCCAGGAGCCCAGCAGTGCGAGGACACTGCTGTTTGCCCCCACCCCGCACACTCAGACATTTAAGCTGTTCACTGGTGTTTTCTCTCCTGGGCATTTTCCTGGGCATGTTCTTGAGAGACACTTGGAAAGAAGTCCGAAGCTTCAGGCACTGCCCTGAGGAGATCACCCTGTATGATGGAAATGCTGTTATGGAGGCCAGCTCTGTCACAGAGGTGCCCATTGCCTGTCCCTGCCTGCAGTCACAGGACGGCCACCCAGCAGGACTGTGAGCAAGCTACACGAGCACTCAGGCCTTACACCAACACAAGAGCTAAGAAGAAGAGTGCTGCAGTGGAAAGTGAGCAGCTCTGGGAAGACCAAGCGCTGGTGCTCCCTAGCAGTGCTGCTGTGCCGGGACTCTTTTTGCCTCCACCTCTGCACAAAGGCACTGCCCCTGCAGCTCCAGAGAAGTCTTGGAGGCAGGATCTCAGACTAACAAGTCACTGGAAGGTCCTTTGTTTTCTTTAAACAAACAGAGAGCACGGCTCCTCATGTACACAGTCTGTGGGTCACACAGAATCTGGATAGATATACATAATTAGAAATAACAAAAATCATGACATTTCTTTGTGGACAAGATTATCAAATGTAAAACAAAGCAAAAAAAAAAAAAACAAAACTCAAAACCAAAACCGAAAAAAATTACAGAAGGCAGACTGGGCCTGTAACGAGTTACATTATGAGTGACTTGCAGAAGAAGACAAACAGTTTAATGCTTTTGAAAATAATCCAGTCATCCGTTTCCACACTGCATCCTTGAGGTCCTGGTTCCTCATGCTGTAGATGAGGGGATTCACTGCTGGAGGCATCACCGCGTACAGAACTGACACCACCACATCTAGGAATGGGGAGGAGGTGGCACAGGGCTTCAGGTAGGCAAACAAGGCAGTGCTGACAAACAGGGAGACCATGGCCAGGTGAGGGAGGCACGTGGAAAAGGCTTTGTGCCGTCCCTGCTCAGTCGGGATCCTCAGCACGGCCCTGAAGATCTGCACATAGGACACCACAAGGAAAACAAAACACCCAAATGTTAAACAGGCACTAACCACAAGAAGCCCCACTTCCCTGAGGTAGGCATCTGAGCAGGAGAGCTTGAGGATCTGGGGGATTTAGAGAAGAACTGGTCCAGGACATTGCCTTGGCAGAGGGGTAGGGAAAATGTATTGGCAGTGTGCAGCACAGCACTGAGAAACCCAGTGCCCCAGGCAGCTGCTGCCATGTGGACACAAGCTCTGCTACCGAGGAGGGTCCCGTAGTGCAGGGGTTTGCAGATGGCCACGTAGCGGTCGTAGGCCATGATGGTTAGGAGAGAATATTCTGCTGTAACACAGAAAAAGAAAAAAAAGACCTGTGCAGCACATCCCAAGTAGGAGATGGCCTTGGTGTCCCACAGGGAACTGGCCATGTATTTGGGAGAGTGGTGGAGATGGAGGCCAGGTCGAGGAGGGAGAGGTTGAGGAGGAGGAAGTACACGGGGGTGTGGAGGCGGTGGTTGCAGGCTACGGCAGTGATGATGAGGCCGTTGCCCAGGAGGGCAGCCAGATAGATGGCCAGGAAGAGGCAGAAGGTCAGGAGCTGCAGCTCTCGCATGTCTGTGAATGCCAGGAGGAGGAACTGGGTGATGGAGCTGCCATTGGACATTTGCTTCCTCTGGGCACTGGGACCTGTCCAAGGAGGAAAAGGCAGTGACAAGTTAGGGTAGACATCTCACAGCAAAACTTATTCCAGTTCTCATGGAAAACTCCCAAATTGCCTCTCCCCTTTCAGAAAACCTTTGGCTGGTCCCTTTTGTCAACTCTGGTGGGTGCTGGCTGAGGATGCCCCACGTTGCAGGGGGCTCTGCTGTGGGCTCTGGAGGAGTCAGTTTTGCCCTACAACAAGAGATAAATAGGAGCTGGGAATGATTTTAATCCACTCGTGGTCTTAAAGAGCTTTTCAGCATTGTCACTCCCAATTCACTGAACTGCAGAGAAGAGCTGTGGGGATTTTGTTTTGGTTATCTGCTTCTAGTTGCCCCATCACAGTGAGTGGTGTTTTTAAGGTGGAAATCGTTGGCATTTCTGCTTGTCTCCAAGAGAAACCTTGTGGGTTCTGTGAAGCCAAAGGTCTATCCCTTCATGCAGAGTGAGGACAGCCAGTCTGTCCATCAGCCTGGTCTCAGCTGCCCTAGGCTGTCAATTCTTTGAGCTGGAGGACGATTGTACCCAGATGTTCCCCTGAGAAGAAACTGGACAATGGTGAGAGCAGGTGAATCCAGCTCCCAAGTGCAGGTCTCCAAACTCCTCATACTGTCTCATCCTACCTGAGGAATCTCTCAGCTCTCCCCTTGCAGCCAGGGCCACAGAGGGCTCATTACAGCTGCTTGCATACAGCCTTCCAGCAGCACTTCTATGGCCTTAGTACTGAGGGGCTGCCAGGTAACACAGAGATGGAATGGGAGAGCTGTGCAGTTCTGGAAGGCAGCCTGCAGCCCAGCAGGACCCCCCCGGGAAATAATTGAATGTCCTAAGGATCCTATGACCTGAATGGAGAGTTGGCTCACTCAGCCCTGCAACCAGCATTGCCCGGAGCCCCCACCTTAGCTGGGAACAGCGGCAACATGAAGAGGAGAGGAAAAATGGAGAAATTCCCCAATCCTCCTGTTCATGGAGGCAGTCCAGGGACAAACAGATGGATACTCGGGAGTTTCATCAGGGGTCCATCTGCCAAAGAGGTAACTCATGCCGTGGACCACATGGACTTCACGGTGAAGGCTCTGCTGGGTGGCAGAGGAGGTCAGGGGCTTGCTCCGGGGAAGGCATCTGCAGTGCAGGTGATGGCATGGAGGTGTATTAATCCCCCCCTCCCACGGCATTTCTGGCAGCAGCTCCCTCTCACTCCCTGCCCGTATCTGCTGCCTGGAGCTGTCCCTGCCAGCAGATGTTTCTCTGTCCCCACATCTCCTCCCTTTTGGTGCTCACAGACCCCATCCTGCCCACTGCATGCTCAGCTCTGCCCTGCAGACCCCTCCTGGCAGCAGGGCACTGCCCAGGGGCATCTCTGTGTGCGCAGAGGCTCAGGAGCAGCTCAGAGAAGTCTTCATGAGAACTGGAGTCTTTGCGCCTTCACCAGAGCGGAGAAATAAATTCCCATCTCCCACTGCCCCCCAACCAACAAAGAGTGGAAAACTCAAAGCACAGACTCCTTCCCTTTCAAGTAAATGCTGCCTCGATGTCCTTCTTCAAAAGGACCCTCTGCAAATGCCCTGGGGTGATCGGGAGCTGTGAGCAGCTCTGACCTATGCAGCACCCTCTCCACTGCAGAAGGACCCTGCCCTGCCAGCTATCACACCTTCCACCCACAGCTTCTCCCCACAGCGCCATGGGCAGCTCCCTGGGCAGGCTGAATGCTGACCCTGGCAGGTGACAGAGTCCCTGCCCCAGCACACAGCCCCTGGGGTGCAGGGACCCCGCTCTGAAGGACGGCCCTGGGCACCCCTGGCTGCACACCCACCTTCCCACCCTTGCAGACATCCCTGGGAGAAGGGAGCTTTCATGCCCTGTCCCTCTGACGGTGCTGCAGGGAAGCCCTTCTCTGGAGAATGTCCTTCTCTACAATAAAGAAACCCTGAGCACCATCCTGCCAGATCCTAGCTGCAGCAGGATGTGCCAGCTCTAGAAGACCCCTCCAGGACACTTGTGTATCACCCTAAAACCAGAGACTTACTGTGTCAAGGACTCTGTAGATTTCTCCACCAGTGAACTCTCAGCATTCTCCCACTACACAGTGCCTGTAACATCTCTCACACTTCTCTCTGCTCCCCTTGCACTTGCAGGCAGTGCCCCCAGAACTGCTGCGCTTTGCAGAGGAGCTGCTCCTGGGCAGAGCTGTCTCTCTGCAGGGCTGCCCGCTTGCCAGCAGCTCCCTCCATCCCAAGAGCCCGGTCCAGCTCAGCAGCAGAGGCCCAGCCCAAGGCAGCACTTTCTCTGCCCCTCTGGGCTCCCTCCAGGTGTCCCTGGGGCTCCAGGGGAACCTGCTGTGAAACCAATTGAAGGAATCACTGATGTTCCCTCCCTCAGCTGGGGAGAGAGGCTTACTCCCAGCAGTGTAATTTCTCTTACCAGAGACAAAGTTAGGTCCTATAATCACGTTTTCTTGTCCCATCATTAGGCAGGACACCCAGACAGCGACAGGGAGGGATCTCTTTTACCCCTGCTGAGGGAAGGGATTCAGCAGAGTCAACTGAGGCATCTCATCCTGGGTCTGTGGTCCTGGGGCTGGAAGGGGTCTCAGCTCCCTCCCTTGCAGACCACAACCCCCAGGAGCTGGGATTCCTCTTGCATAGTTCAGGTGTGCGCAAAACGGGCACCTGCATGTGAGCTTCTTGTCTCAGCTCCCATGCTAATTACTGGAGATGGAGACCAGGAGTGAGCTGTTCAGATACAAACACCTGGTGACATTTGAGGTTCAGGAGGTGGTCCAGGATATGTGCAGGTAACTGCAAGCTCTAATGGAGCAATGCAGAGAGACAGGGCAGCATCTGGGGGACACTTCTTAGAGGCTGGTGGGAAATTAAATGTGCAAGGTGGAATGACAGCAGATCCCCACATGTAGGACAACTGAACCTGTAGATATTCCTTATGTCCTGGGCAGCCTACAGAAGTCTTCAGCTGACCAAATGGAGCCATGTGCCATAGGGAGAGCTAAGTCTCCCTGTTCTCCATCAGCTGTATTTTCTACATGTCCTTCAAGTAGAATGGCAGTTTTGTCAAGTGCATCCCTTGCACTCTAATTGTCTGACCTAATTGAGGGCAGCTGAATCTTAATTTAATAGCCAAATACAGGCCTGTAGTGCTATGTGAGATGCCAGGATGCTCCAGCCCAACTGCATGCAGCTGACATGGACAGCACAGGGCCTGTACAGGAACCCCCTCCCCATTCAGACTCATTGTGTGACAGGCACCACCCAGGGCATCTCAGACAGATTCCGTGCCTTTGGGCCCATGACTGAATCCCACCACTGCACTGACGTGAGGTCTGTCCCTTCTCTCTCCAGCAGATGCTGGGCAGTGCATGAATACCAAGCACATCACACCAGGGTCCCCACTCGTGTGCATTCCCTCTCAATCTCTGCTGGTTCTTCTCTCCATCATCACAGCATGTCCACACCCAAGGGCACTCTCAACATCATCTCTTCCTTCCTGTGATTCACCTTAACCACAAGCTCTCAGAGGCTGCAGAGACACCACAGACAGCAAACCTCTCTCCTGCTCAGACTGCACAGCCCAGCTCTCTTTCTCTTTGGCCTTGGAGAGAGCAGGGTTTGCCACCTTTGTGGGCACCTCATTTCTTCTTTACATTGCCATCTGCTCTCCACTCCGGCATGTCTCTGCTCTGAAGCAAAGCCTTTGCACACTTGAGGTCTTGGGCACTTGGTAGCAGGTTTCCCTCTTGCAAGTCTGCTCTCAGCCCAAAGGTGCCACAGCTGAGGTGCTGCAGCCCAGCCATGCACCCATGCCCTCAGCCTGGGGCACAGGCAGGAGGAGCTGGAGCTCTGCATGCAATCTCTTCATCCCACTTGGAGGGAAAAACAGCTGAGGTGTGTTGGGACAGCTGATATGATTGGGGTGCTGTGATGGGTGGGTAGAGGATCATCAGGAGAGACAGGCCAGAAGGATGAGGAGGGAGGTGTCCCCAGTGTGAAGGAGCTGCTTAGATGTGTGAAGCTCCTCTATGGGATGAACAAACTGGGTGAGCCCTTGTGGGTGAGGGTCAGAGGAGACTGGTAAGGGTGACATTGTGGTGGGAGACAAAGAACTCATTGAGGTCTTCCTGTGGACTTTCATTACCATGACATTCACTGGAAGAAGACCACAACAGCATGCAAACAGTCCTGGAGGCTTCTGGAGGGGTTTGGGACACAGCTTGGGACACAGGTCTTCATAGCGCAGCTGCTAGATTGGCCAAAAATGGTGACACTCACCTGCATCTGTTAGTCTCACAGAAGGCAGAGCTGGCCATGGATGTGAAAACCAGTGTCAGCCTTGGCTGTCGTGACCATGAAACAGTGGGGTGTCACCTCCCAAGGGGAAGGAGAACAGAAGAGTGCAGATGCTAGCCCTCAGATCAGCAGACTTTGGCCTAGTCTTGCGACTTTAAGCGGGGGGTCCCCTAAGAGCGGCACAGAAGAGCAGCAGAGCTCAGTACAGCTGGTCTGCAAGGACAGTGTCTTTCAAGTCCAAGAGTGTGCAGACCAAGAGTCAGGAAAACAAGCAGAGATCTCAGGAGAGAAGCGTGGGGAACCAGCAGACTCATGGGGGAAGCTCCATAGGAAAAAGGCAGCATACACGAGGTAGATGCAAGGATTGAAACAAAGGAGGAAATCAGAAATATGGTTGGTTTTAGGAAAGCCAGAGCTCCTGTAGAGTTGACACTTGCAAGGGAGTTCAAGGGCACAATGTTAGTACTTCAGGCACAGTTAAAGAAGAAATGAAGATAACGTGTGGCCACTGCTGAATTTAGTTAGGTAGGTGTAGATAGGTGCGAGGCACTCTTGGCCTTTGTCTTCACCAGCAAGGTGAAGGTTAGAGCCTGTGCAATGACAGTGAGACATGGGCAAAGAGGAGCCACTTCACTGGAGGGCCACTAAGATGGCAATCCTTCCATTACCCTTCAAGTGTTTGTGTGATTTCCCCAACAATACCAGTATCTGCAACAACAATAACAGTAACAACAACAAAAGCACTGATCTGCCTGAATATAAATACCTGCAGTGGAGCAGTCTGCATCTGTGGTAGCCACTTTGGGCAATGCCAATTGAATCAGTATTTGCAATACACGGCATGATACCCAATCCAAAAGTACATACCTAAAGCGGTTCAGAAGAAGGGCTGTTGTGGTTTAACTGGGCAGGCAGCTAAAAACCATGCAGCCGTTTGCTCACTCCCCAACCCCACAGCGGGATAGGGGAGAGAATTGGGGAAAAAAAATAAAAACCATGGGTTGAGACAAAGACAGTTTAATAAGACAGCAGAGGAAGATATGATAATAATAATAATAATAATAATAATAATACAATAATATACAAAACAAATTATGCACAATGCAATTGCTCACCACCTGCTGACTGATGCCCAGCCTGTCCCTGAGCAGCGATCTCTGCCCCCCAGCAGACTCCCTCCAGTTTATTTACTGAGCATGATGTCATATGGTATGGAACAGGCTTTTGGCCAGGCTGGGTCAGCTGTCCTGGCTGTGCTCCCTCCCAGCTTCTTGTGCACCTGGCAGAGGTGACTGAATGTCCTTGACTAATGTAAGGACTACTTAGCCACAGCTAAAACGTCAGTGTGTTCTCAACACTATTCTCATCCTAAATCCAAAACACGGCACTGTGCCAGCTACTAGGAAGAAAATTAACTCTGTTGCAGCTGAAAACAGGAGACTTGGCTACTATCAACTTCATTGCTAAAAGAGAGGGAGATGGAGGGATCTCAGAGCTTCCAGGTTCCTGTAGAGGATTTAAGACCTCCAGGAAAGGAGCTGAAGATAGCAGTTTTCAACTAGCATAGCCTTTAGATCATTCCACATGTGAGAAATCTGCTCCCCCATTTCAATCATTGGCACCCAAAAACCTCACCTGCTTTCCCCACCTCTCCTCCCAAAGCCTGACCAAGCGATGGGAGGAAAGGCAGCAAAAAGAGTGTAGGCCTCTGTGAATCAGCTGGGGTCTGGCACTTGGAGGGCCATGGTGTCATTCCCTTGTTCGCCCATAAAGAATCAAGCTGGGAAGTGAGTCTGCAAGTCTGACTCAACAAGGTGCATAGACAGGCAAGGCTGTGTCTATGGCTGTGTCTGGAGACCCGTACACCTGCAGTACAGATCAAGTTGGGTGAAACTGGGCATAAATGGTCTCCAGGGCCAATGGACAGGGGTTGGGTGGGAAGGTGCAGGTAATGCTGGTCAGGGCTGCGAAGGTCTATGGGTGCTCTCAGGGCCCTGACAATGCCCCCTTGGGATCCCACCTGCCAGTGCCCACAGCAGGCCAAATTCTCATTCCCTGATGTACAGGGTCTGCTCTCTTCTATTCTCCTTCCCCATGTCCCTGGGGATCTGGAGACCACAATTTCATGGCCTCTACAGCCTTCAGATCTTCACATGCCTGACCAGCTCTTCCTCTTTTGGGAGTACCAGACTCAGGAGAGTAGAAGACTGGGTGGCCCATTTAGAAGCTGACCAACACACAAGGCACCATCTAACCTGTAACATGTCCCATAGAGACCCTCCATATATCTGAGCTGCCCTCACATCACACAAGGCATCCCCCACTTCTCATCTTCCCTGTCCGTCTCTCCTAAAGATGTTGTATCTCCATCACCACAAAAGCTGTGGAAGCTGTCCTTCCCCACCTCAGCTCTTATTCCACTGATGTCACAGCTCTGTGATAGCACACGGGGCTCCTGCTCTCTGTGCCCCAGGCTGTGGGCTTTGGTGCCCATTTGGGCTGCAGCACCTCAGATGTGGCACCAGGGCCCAGGGCAGACTTGTCACATGGAAACCTGGTCCCCAGAGATGGGACCCCATGTGTGGCAAGGCTTTGCTTCCCAGCAGAGGCATGCTGGAGTGGGTGGCAGGTGGTGCCATAATGATGGATGAGGTTCCCCCACGGAGAGCAAAAGCTGCAGTCCCCAAGGGCAGCGAGAAAGAGGCCTGGGCTGTGCAGGCCTGGCAGGAGAGGGCTTTGCTGTCCCAGGTGATTCTGCAGCACTGTGGGGCCTGTGCCAGAGGTGGAGCTGATCTGCAAGAAGGACAAGGTGCTGCTGAGAAAGTCGCTGCGGGAGGGCAGCCTGTGTTCCAGCCACACTGTGGACAACATGTTGGGGGCCAACTGGCCAGATGATAGCAGCTCTGCAGAGAAGGACCTTGGCATCCCAGAGGATGAGCCAGCAATGCACCCTTGCAGTAAAGGCCAACAGCCTCCTGGGCTGCATTAGGAAAAGCATTGCTGGCAGATGGAGGGAGGTGACCCTTCCCTCCACTCAGCACTGGCGAGGCCCCATCTGGAGTGCTGTGTCCAGTGCTGGGCTTTGCAGTAAAGGAAACCTGTTGACTTACTACAAGAATTTAAGCAAAGGACCAGAAAGGTGGTTTAAAGGACTGCAGCATGTTTCATAGGGGGAAAGGCTGAGAGATGTGGGACTGTTCAGTCTGGAGGATAATGAATGGAGAGATCTTACTAATGTATATAAAATTCCATCTGAACCCAAGAAAGCACTTTTTGACTGTGAGGGTGGTCAAACACTGTAATAGGTTTCCCAGAGAGGTTGTGGAATCTCCATCGAGGGAGATATTCCAAACCCACCTAGATAAGGTCCTAAGCAACCTGCTCTAGCTGACCCTGCCTCACTTGGAGGGTTGAGCTAGATGATTTCCAGAGGTCCCTTCCAATCTAAACATTTCCATGATTGTGTGAGTATGAAGGAGAAAACTAAAACAGAAAGGAACAATACCTAGCCTTGACTGCAAATATGGTGGGATCCCATGGAGAGGACCCATGGTGGGGCAGGGGGGAAGTGTGAGGAGGAAGGAGCAACAGAGATGTTCTTCACTGACTGTTAACCCCCTTTTCACCATCCCCTCTGCTCCTCTTGGGGCTGGGCTGTGTAGAAGAACTGGGAACAACAGAGTAATTTGAGCCTGGGAGAAAGTGTGAGGGGAATGATCTTTAATATTTTTGTCATTGTTCCTCATAATCCAAATCTTTTTTAACTGGCAATAAATCAAAATGATCCTCAGGAAGTGAACGGGTCTTTGTCTGGGACAGTACTTGGTAACTGATCTCCTTTTCTTTATCTTGACCCATGAGATTGCTGGTTGATTTTCTCCCTTTCTCCTGTTGAGTCAGGGGAGTGAGGGAGTGAGCAGCTGGGTGGTGTCTGGCTTCTGGCCAAGGTTAACCCACCACAGGACCACATCAGGACTGCTGCATCTGGTATGGGGCTTCCCAGCACAAGAATGACCCTGACAGAGGGTCTTATCTCAGAAGCCCAGAAGAGGATGGGGGTGACCATGCAGCAAAGGTCCCTGCTCAGGGCTGGGGTGTATGGCCAGACATAGAAATGGCTGGTGTGTGGGACTGATCTGGGACAGTTCTCCCAGGGCAGCTTCCCCAGGATGTCCAGGGAACATGGCACAGACCTGGCCCCTCTCTTCTGCACCTTTGGGGCCTTGCTTCCTTCACCATGATGCCTGACACTGCACTGTCAGCACCCTGCTGGGGGCCCCCACCCTGCACACTCACACAGCTTAGCTCTACACTGGTGCTTTCCTCTCCCGGGCACTTCCCAGCCCAGCCCAGCCCCTCCCCAGCTCTCCTCACCTCCCCTGACCTCTCCCCAGCCCAGCCCAGCAGAGCAGCCCAGCCTGGGCTGGCCCCACGGCAGTGCCCACCGCAGGGTGCTGCAGAGCTCTGGGCACTCACCCCACAGCCGCATCCCCTCTGAAGGGCACAGCAGCTCCTGGGGGGCAGAGCGGAGGGGGTTAAGGCTCTGCATCAGCCCCAGGGCTGGTGCTGGCCCCAAGGGCATGAGGAAACAGAGGCTAGGCACTCTCTGGCTCTCCTGAATTCATATTGTAGGTGATGCCCAATGCTGACTGAATTTGCCCCCTCCTCTGCTCTCCCCAGCCCCACTGCCCAGGACAACGTGACAGTCCTGGCCCTGGGCCTCCTCAGGCAGCTCCCGAATCTCTCCAGGCTCCCCTCCCTGTTCCTGCTGGGTCCGCACTGACTCCCATGGCACTGCAGAGTCCTTGTTCTTGGATACATTGATTTAGTGCTTTAATTTTGGAAGACTTCACCATTAAGGGTGTTTCACCTTATGAGCCCCCATTCATTCCAACCCCAGGGCATGTGGTGAGTCCCCATCCTCTCCTCTCCTCACCCCTCCAAATTCATTTCCAGGGAGTCTGGTATATGCCATCACTCCTGTCATACATGAAGAAACCTGAGGAGAGAATGGGGAGCTCATGGACCATCTCCCCTGCCACTGGATACCAAGAACAGAGCTTTTAAATCCAGAACATTTGGTCCCATGGAACCCAATGCGACCATGAGCTTAACTCCGAAAACACTGAGAACAAAAGGAGAACAGACTCTTGAAAAGTCCAATTCCTCAGACAATTTCTTGGCAGCAACTTTGGAGGAAGAGCCCAGCCTTCAGGCACTGGACCTGGGAGATTCCTTTGTATTGAAGAGCTGCTATCTGACAGGCCACATGTGGTACAGTGTGGTACAAGGGCCAGACACAATAAGATCAAGCCTCAAGACAAGTAGTATAAGCCCAGAAAATTACCTATAAACAGGATTATAATAAGATAAAAAAGCAGACATGTGGCCTAAGATAAACTCTGGGAAATGTGCAGAAAAGGGAAGGCTCATTATTGTTGGTGAAACAGCGTCCATTGGGCCAGTTTCCATAGGGCATCCTTCAGCTCCTTGTTCCTCATGCTGTAGATGAGGGGGTTCACTGCTGGAGGCACCACGGAGTAGAGCACTGCCATCAGTAGGTCTACAAATGGGGAGGAGATGGAGGGGAACTTCACGTGGGCAAACACGGCAGTGCTGACAAACAGGGAGACCATGGCCAGGTGAGGGAAGCACGTGGAAAAGGCTTTGTGCTGTCCCTGCTCAGAGGGAATCCTCAGCACGGCCCTGAAGATCTCCACATAGAACACCACAAGGAAAACAAAACACCCAAATCCAAAAGTGGCAGTAAACACAAGCAGCCCATCATGAGGTTCCTGTTGGTCCATCCCTCCCACCTGTCTGTATCCTTTGGGATGGCAGCCCTGCCCTCCAGTGTCTCAGCTACTCCCCTCGCTTTGGTGCCATCTGCAAACTCTATGAGAAAGCATTCTTTCATCTCCTCCAGATCAGGAAAACCATGTGAAAGAGGGCAGGTTGCAGGACAGACCCCTGCAGAACTCTGCAGTGAGAGGCCTTCAGGCAGAGTAGCACCCATTTACCGTGTCCCTCTGAGCCCAAATATGCAATCAGTTTTTGATCCATCTACTTACCCACCCAGACAGACCATAATATCATAACACAGATGAAAGCATATCGTGGGGCATAGTGTTAAAAACCTTGCTTAAGTCCAGGTAAATGGCATCCGCTGCTCTCCCCTCACCCAGAAATACAACCCTTTCATCTCAGAGAGCAGCGCAGATGGTCAGGCATGATCTACCTGAGTAAATCCAGTCACCTTCTCTTTCAGAAACCCAGAAATGGGATCCAAGAGGACACACTCTGTGACACACTCCTCAACCAAAAGGAGGGTGAACAGCCTGTAGTTCCCCAGCTTATCCTTGGGGCCTTTTTGAAAGATGCATGCAATGTTTGTTTTTTGCAAGTCCTCGGGGAGTTGCCCTGATGACCTGCCCAAAGTGACACAGAGCAGTGTCACTGTGACTTTCTGCCTACTCTCTCAGCACCCTTGGATGGAGTCCCTCCACTCCCATGGACTGGTAAAGAGTTGAGTTTGCTCAGGTGACCCCTGACTTGATCCCCTCCCACTGCTGCTTGTTCTCCATGGGTTCTGCCTCAAGGCAAAAAGGCCTGGGAGACCTTGCTGACGAAGACTGAGCCAAAGGCCACATATTGTATCTCAGACCTGTCTACACCTGCTCTTGCTAAATTCTGCAGTGGCCTCACAGAGTCGGGTTTTCCCTCTTTAACTGTAACTTCAGCAGTAACAGCTCATCTTGGTGCCACTGAATTCCCTTATGAGAGTCCACTGAATATCCGCATGGACCACTGCTGTGCTTGCAGGAGGTTGTCCTTAAAGACCAGCTGTGCTGAGCTCTGCTGCCTATCCGTCCTCCTGCTCATGAGATCCCTCCTGAAGGTCCCCAGGACAGGCCACAGACTGCCCCTCTGAGGTCTCAAGAGCCCATATACGCGATGGCTTTTCTTCAGAGCAGAGATGTGCTTGGAGTATATGGTAGACGGATCATATGGGAAATAATGATAGGAGATGCAGATGTAGATGCTGAAGTAGCTGACATGAGGTGCCTGCAGAGTGAGCAAAGCCTGCTCTCACCAGCGCCAGAGATAAGCAGAGCAGGGCTGTGCAGCTCTGAAAGGAGACCACAAGACATTACAGTCAGCGTAGATCTAGGAAATACAGCTGAGGGAGAAGAGAAGGAGAGAGACTTAGCCTTCGCTATGGCAGATGCCTCAATTTGGTCAGATGAATATCTCTGTGGGCTGCCCTGAACATACTGATCATGGACGGGATTCTTTGTACTAAATGTCAGCATCTGCTGTCATTTCAGTTGGCCAAAGGAATTCCCCAAAGGCCTCCAAGATGATGCCCCCAGACACCACTCTGTCCCTCACAATTGTTCCATTACAGCTTGCAGTCACCTGCACATGCCTTGGACCATCTGTGGCACCTCAAATGGCACCAGGTGTTTCCACCTGAGCAACCCACTCCTGGCCTCCATCTCCATTAACTAGCATGGCAGCTTAATCAAAGAGCTCCCACCTATTTTGTCCATTCTGAGCTGAGCCAAGAGGAATCCCAGCTCATGTGGGTCTGTGGGGTGCATGGGACAAGCTGAATGCCCCTCCAGCTTCAGGGCTACTGCTGAGAGCCGAGATGCCTGCACTGACTCAGTGTCGTGGTTTAACCCCAGTCAGCAACTAAGCACCACACAGCCGCTCGCTCATTCCCCCCCAGCAGGATGGGGGAGAGAATTGGAAGAGCAAAAATGAGAAAACTCATGGGTTGAGATAAAGACAGTTTAATAAAGCAAGAGCTGTGCATGCAAGCAAAGCAAAGCAAGGAATTCATTCACTCCTTCCCATTGGCAGGCAGGTGTTCAGCCATCTCCAGGAAAGCAGGGCTCCATCACACATAACGGTTACTTGGGAAGACAACCGCCATCACTCCATACATCCCCCCATTTCTTCTTCTTCCCTCAGCTTTATAGGCTGAGCATGACGTCATACGGTATGGAATAGCCCTTTGGCCAGTTCGGGTCAGCTGTCCTGGCTGTGTCCCCTCCCAGATTCTTGTGCAACCCCAGCCTACTGACTGGTGGCATGGTGTGAGAAGCAGAAAAGGCCTTGACGCTGTGTAAGCACTGCTCAGCAGTAACGAAAACATCCCTGTTTATCAACACTGTTCCCAGCACAAACCCAAAACATTGCCCCATCCCAGCTACTATGCAGAAAATTAACTCAGCCCCAGCCAAAACCAGCACACTGAGCTGAATCCCTGCCCCACACAGGTGGAAATGATCCCCTGCCCATCACTGCCAACCTCTCCTGCCTGACAATGGGACAGGGATGTAAGTGTCCAGAGGGGATCATTGACACCTCCCATAGACCCCTGCACTCCGGTAGAGCAATTCCCACTGCAGGAATCCATCTGTCCACTGTTAAGGGAGGGACAGTTGGTGATTACTTCAGTCTGCTTCAAATTGTGTTCCCCATGCAGGACCCTGCTGTCTTTCAGGAGCTGTCAGCCCTGGAGCCCCAGGGACACCTGGAGGGAGCCCAGAGGGGCAGAGAAAGTGCTGCCTTGGGCTGGGCCTCTGCTGCTGAGCTGGGCTGGGCTCCTGGGATGGAGGCAGCTCATGGAAAGTGGGCAGCCCTGCAGAGAGACAGCTCTGCCCAGGAGCAGCTCCTCTGCAAAGCGCGGCAGGGCTGAGGGCACTGCCTGCAGGCACCGAGGGGAGAGGAGCGAGGCAGAGAGAGGTTTAAGAGAGCCAGGAGTGGGAAATTGCATAGAGTGAAGAAGGAGAAATCTTCACAGCCCTTGACACAGTAAGTCTTTGGCTGCAGGGCACATCCTGGAGGGATCTCCTAGAACTGGCACATCAACATGGCAGGAATGGAGGAGAAGGATGTGTTCCAGAGCAGGGCTTCCCTGCTGCACCATCAGAGGGACAGGGCATGATGGCTGCCTTCTCCCAGGGACAACTGCAGGGTGTGAAGGTGAGTGTGCAGCCAGGGGTGCCCAGGGCCGTCCTTCAGAGCAGGGTCCCTGCACCCCAGGGGCTGTGTGCTGGGGCAGGGACTCTGCCGCCTGCCAGGGTCAGCACTCAGCCGGCCCAGGGAGCTGCCCATGGCGCTGTGGGGAGAAGCTGTGGGTGGAAGGAGCAGCCATTGGCAAGGTAGGTCAGGATCTTCCTGCTGTCAACAGTTTGTTGTGTGGCTGAAGGCTGCTCACAGCTCCAGATCACCCCCAGCACATTTGCAGAGGGTCCTTTTGAAGAAGAACATTAAGGCAACATTTACCTGAAAGGGAAGGAGTCTGTGCTTTGAGTTTTCTCCTTGTGGTTGACTGGGTGGGCCGTGGGAGATGGGAATTTCTGTCTCCCTTGTGGAAAAGGCACGGAGACCCCAGTTCTCATTAGCACTTGTCTGAGCTGCTCCTTAGCTGCTGCAGACACAGAGATGCCCCTGGGCAGTGCCCTGCTGCCAGGAGGGGTCTGCGGGTCAGAGCTGAGCACACAGCGGGTGGGATGGGGTCTGTGAGCGGTTACGTGAAAGAGACCTCGGGACAGAGAACCAGCTCCTGGCAGGGACAGCTTCTGGCAGCAGAGACAGAGGCTTGGGCAGGGACAGGAGCTGCTCCCAGAAACACCATGGGAGGGGGGATTTGGGCGCCTCCCTGCCATCCCCTGCAGTGCAGACACCTTCTCTGGAGCAAGCCCCCTGGTCTCCTCTCCCACCCAGCAAAGCCTATTCCCCCAAGGCCATGGGATCCTGGGCATGAGTCACATCCTTGGCAGCTGGACCTCCAATCGAGGAGAAGTGCATGTGTCCTACAATTAACAGAGAACAACACAGACAAAAGTGACTGCCCTACAGTGTCACTGTCAGTGAGGTGGACAGCAAAACAGGGTAATGAGAAGGCTCCACAGCAAGGCCATCTGCCTTTCTCTTCTTGCTTTGTTTCTTTTTACAGCATTGCAGTTTTCTTCCAAGTTTCCTCACCTTTCTGTGGTACTCTTGCTCTCTGGGGTTGAGGTGGAGCTGCAGGTCAGCTTCCGTTCTGACACCAGCTCTGAGGGTCCTGCCCTGGAGGCGTCATCATGGGAACTAGGTGCCCAAGCTGTGAGGCACCATGTCATTCAGTTGGTAGCGTTGAAAACTTTTCTGAAACATTCCTCATTCAGCTCAGGGAGGGGGATTGCAATGAGAAATGGCGTGGGCGCCACCTCTAAGAAGTCTCCCCTAACTCGTCATTGTGTTTTCCTTCTTGGACAGGTCCCCATGCCCGCAGAGGAAGCAAATGTCCAACGGCAGCTCCATCACCCAGTTCCTTCTCCTGGCATTCACAGACACGCGGGAGCTGAAGCTCTTGCACTTCTGCCTCTTCCTGGCCATCTACCTGGCTGCCCTAGTGGGCAACGGACTCATCATCACCACCATCGCCTGTGACCACCACCTCCACACCCCCATGTACTTCTTCCTCCTCAACCTCTCCCTCACAGATCTTGGTTTCATCTCCACCACTCTCCCAAAATCCATGGCCAATTCCCTCTGGGACACCAGGGCCATCTCCTACTCGGGATGTGCTGCTCAAGCCTTTGTGTTTGTCTTTTTCATTTCAGCAGAGTTTTCTCTCCTAACCGTCATGACCGATGACCGCTATGTGGCCATCTGCAAACCGCTGCACTACGGGACCCTGCTGGGCAGCAGAGCTTGTGTCCACATGGCAGCAGCTGCCTGGGGCACTGGGTTTCTCAATGTTGCGCTGCACACAGCCAATACATTTTCACTATCCCTCTGCCAAGGCAATGTCCTGGACCAGTTCTTCTGTGAAATGCCCCAGATCCTCAAGCTCTCCTGCTCAGATGCCTGCCTCAGCGAAATGGGGCTAATAGTGGGTAGTGCCTGTGTAGTCTTTGGGTGTTTTGTTTTCCTTGTGGTGTCCTATGTGCAGATCTTCAGGGCTGTGCTGAGGATCCCCTCTGAGCAGGGACGCCACAAAGCCTTTTCCATGTGCCTCCCTCACCTGGCTGTGCTCCCCCTTTATGTCAGCACTGGCATGTTTGCCTCCCTCAAGCCCTCCTCCATCCCCTCCCCAGTTCTAAATCTGGTGGTATCATTTCTGTACTCAGTGTTTCCTCCAGCAGTGAACCCCCTCATCTACAGCACGAGGAACCAGGAGCTCAAGGATGCAGTGTGGAAACTGGTGACTGGATGGCTTTAAGCAGCAACAACCTGCCCATCTTCTTCTGTATATCACTCACAGTGTAAAGCACTATAGGCCCAGCCTGACTTTGGTAGTTTGTTTGGTTTGGTTTGGTTTTTAGCTTTTCTTCATTGCAATAATGTTGTCCACAAAGCAATGCCATTACTCATACCATTCCTAAGTCAGTATCTACCTGTCCTGTGTGACGCAGAGACTGTGTAATGACGAGCTGTGCTCTCTGTGTTTTAAAACAAAATAAACGACCCTGCAGTGACCTGTTTGTCTGAGGTCCTTTACTGAGACCTTCTCTGGAGCTGCAGGGGCAGTGCCTGTGTGCAGAGGTGGAGGGGAAAAGAGTCCTGGCACAGCAGCACTGCCAGGCAGCACCAGCACTTGGTCTTTCCGAGCTGCTCACTTTCCTCTTCCACTCGCTCCTTCTGAGCCTTGTGTTGGTGTAAGGCCTGAGAGCACTGGCAGCTTGATATAGCCCTGGTGTGTGGCAGTTTGTGCCAGCAGGCAGGGACAAGCAGTGGGTGCTTCTGTGACAGAGCTGACGTCCATAACAGCATTGCCATCATGAAAGGGCAGTTGCTGAAGGCTTAGGTCTCACCCACTGTGGACAGCTTCATTGCAAGTGCTCCATCACGCTTCCTTGGCTTTCTGGCCTGTCCCTTTCATTACATGCTATCAAAGGAGGTGGCCTGCAGAGCATCTCCCCTGTGCAGTCAGAAGGGGTTCTGCAAGCATCAGTGACATTGCCCTCGAGAAGAAGAAGGCATTTTTCACCTTTCACAAGGCACAGAGCACATCTCGGGAACATGAATGCACTCGCTGGCACACACACCTCCAAGTTTCATCTTTCTGAACTTCCTTCACAATCACTACTGCTCTCTCAGCCTCAGCATCCAACCGGCGTTTTGCCCGACTGTTTGTCTGTCCATCCAGGCTGTAATGGCCTAACTTGAGTAGAAGACTATTGAGGGAGACCACGCCAAGAGCCCTGCTGAAGCGGAGGTAAACGACATCCACTCTTCTCCCCTCATGCACCAACACAGTTACTTCACCATGAAGGCAATCAGGCTGGTGAGGCATGATTTACCCTTGGGGAGTCCATGCTGACTGCTTTTGGACATGATCTTTCTTTCAGCTGGCCAGAAATGTCAGCCATGAGGAGGCATTCAGTGGCTCCCTCCTCACCAAAGGGAGCTTGTACAGCCTGCGCTTCCCTGCCTTGCACTTTTGGCTGCCTTCCAAGATGGGTGCAACACTTGCTTGTCCTCACTCACATAAGACCTTCACCAGTCCCATGACCTTTCAAAAAGGATACTCAAAGAAATGCCAGTCTCCCCCTGTAACTCCATTACCAGTATTCTGCCTGTTATACAGTGTATTTAGTTTCACTAGTCTTTCATATACTTTCACCTATCCTGATAGAGTGGCCATTTCTAAAATCGTCTTTGTGGATGCAGACTGCCTAGGCAAAGGCCCTTGCCATTTTTCTCCAGTTTTCTCCTCCCCTTAATCTTTGTTCCTTCAGATACCTCTCACCTATGCAGCTGCTTTAAGCCTCAGGGAGTTCAAAGCTTGCCTGTCTTTCAGTAGTCTAATTGTCTCTTTAACCAACACTTTAGTTGTTTTCCTATCTATCTGTTTGCACCTATCTATCTAAAACATTTCTCCTAAGAATATGCCTTGTAGAAAGGCAACCTCCTTAGAGGCAGCTTGTACTGAGCATATGGTTACAGAGTGTGTTTTATTGTTTGTGGAACTTTATCCTGCTTTTCTTTTCTTTAATAATTGCAAATAGGAAAAATTCTTCTGTGCCTGTCTGCAGCCAGTTCTCGAAGGAGAGCAGGTGGGAGATGGTGCAATGGAGCTGTAACATCCAGCTACAGAGATCAGTGCAGAAGTCTGATGCAAAGAACAGTGATGGAATTTCCAGGGGCCAATGTCAGAAATGGTGAGGTTTGGGACGTGTGGAGCAAAGTTGTCCATACAGTGCCCCTCAAAGGACTGCTTTTCCTACCTGTCCAGACCTCCTGAGCGGACACTCTGGATCATCAACACCTGGAGAATGCTTCTATCAGCTCTTCTTTAACCTCAGAGTTAATACAAAATATCCTTTAAAACAAAAGTCATTTTTATTAGATGCACTTTGAAATCTTTCTCCTTAACTACACTATGATCTGATCTGAATTCTCTCAGTGCCAGAAGGCACACAAGGTGCGAACATCGTTTTTCCACTTCGATCGGTTCTCAGCCTGTTCTTAATCCTTTCTGATGGAGTGTTCTGGGTCTTGATGTCTTTCCTCCCGTCTATCAGCTTCCAGGTGTCTTCACTTTTTTTGAAAGTTGATGCTCGTCGTTTCTGCAACTTTTTATTTTTTCCGGGAGGAGGTAGTTGGCCTCCTGCCCAACCCCCATGACTTGGAGGGCCAGTGGTTTTTCTGTCAGGGTGGCCTTCCCTTAGGCTGCGTTGGTTCGCAGCACCTTCTTCAATTTTGTCCAGTGCACCCTCCAAAGAGGGATCCCCTATCCACCACCCAGGGGACGCGCCTTCTAGCCGTGCAGCCCCAGCCGAAGGTAACTACACTATGAAACCTCTCTAATTAGCTGTACAAGTCATGAAGACTTGAAGAAAATCACAGGAAGAGACAGGGCTCGTTAGGGCTTTCCGTATTTTAATGAGCCCCATGGTGTATTTGGGGCTGAGGCCTTGAACCTCAGATACGGAGAGGAGATTGAACAAACTGCTCAAGAAGTCCAAGTCAGAAGCTAAACCCAAAGTACCTTGAAGCACTAATGGGTCCCATGAGGACGATTACTGACAAAGCCTCCCCAGGGACTCCTTAGAGCAGGTAATTGGAGGCCATGGTTGAAGGCAGGCAAAGGCTCTGTGCAGGCAGCTGTAATGCTGAGCAAACCCTTTGGTTTCTTTTGTGAAGCAGAAAGGCCAAGCCCTTATCCGCAGGCCCTGGGAAGGCAGATCCTGTCCCTCCCGCATGGCTCAGGGCTCTTCCTGGGGGCAGTGGGGTGTGAGGGTGAGCAATGCCAAGTGTAGGAAAACTGTACAACACCTCCCGGCCTCCCCAAGCAGGGCTGAGGAAGAAACAAAGGCCAGAGCCTCAAAACAACTTTTGCCTGGTAGGCCTCGGTGCCGGAGGCAGCTGCCATAGCCAAGAGGACAAAGACCTCAGTCTTGTTGGGCCTTTCAGCCTTGCTAGAGCCCTTGGCCATCTCTGCTGCAGGCTGTCCTACACTGTCCAAAGCCTGCACCTCTTTGCCTTCAGGCTCTTGACATCCATCTTGCCTTCCTGCCTAGCTCTCAGCCCAGCATTTCTATATCTTCACTGATGTCTCTGCACCCTTGCTGGCTTTCCCTTGAAACACAAAGCCATGGGCTGATCCAGACACCCTCTGGGTCACCTCTTGCACCACAAGGCTACCCTTTCAGTGACATTTCTTTTTCCTCGCATCCAGTCTGAACCTTCCAAGCTGCACTTTGTGGAGGCTTCCTTCTCTTCCCACTGCCAGGAAAAGCTCCATCACCTCTGAGGTCACCCTTCAAGCAGTTGCACGCTACTACTAGAGTGCCCTGAGCCTCCACTTCACCAGGCGAAAGAAGCCCAGGTCCCTCAGCCTCTGCACAGAGACCCAGACCCCCATCCTGAGATGCTGGTGGGCAGAGGCTGTTGGGGGGGTTACCCAGAGGGCAGAGGCACCAGGAGGAGCGCGAGCCTGCTGCTGTACCTGCCATGGCAGTTGGGCAGTGTGGGGTTGATTTGGGGCAAACAGCATTCTGAGGGGTCCGTCCCCATGGCGATCATTCCGCCAGCACCTGCTTCAGCCAGCCTTGCAATGGTTTGATTTTTCAAACCACAACAACTTCCCACCTCCATGATTTTCCATCCTGCTGATGATTTCGTGCCCTCAGTGTTGGTTTCCCAGCCCCACAATGGTTCCCCGTCCCAGTGATGATTTCCCATCCCAATGATGGTTTGCTATCCCAATGGTCTCCCATCCCAAGCATGATGCTTTGGGGGAGGCGAATTTCCTGTCCACGGGGAAGGGATGGGGCCAGCCCCAGTGGCCCTGTGATGCCAACATGCCTGTGCTGCCCCATCCTGCCCTGGTGGTTGGGATGGGGGGTGGGGGGTGGGGGCAGTTTTGGGTTGTTTTTGTCCTCCCCTCTGTGCCCTGGGGGGCAACTGCTGCTCCCAACTGTGGTGGAACCGGTGCCGGTACCGGTACTGTGTAGACATGATGGGGAGCTGTCATGAAAATTTGGCAAGTGGGCTATGCTGACTGAGGAGGGAAGCTGGGACGCAGAGTATAGCACTACAAGAGGAATTCTTGCATTCGTGCGCATGAGCCGTCCCATTCAAACTAAGGCACCACAAATGCAGTTTTACACATGCTTCTTATGCCTTTCAAGCGTTCAGGTCCAACGCAATTTAACCAGTCCCTGCTGAACACACGCACAGGCTGCTGTTTTGCAAAGCAACTCTAATTCTGTGGTGTCGTCATCCATCTGCTTCTTTCTTGATCTTGGCATCCCTGGAGTTGGTCTGGCTGCAGATCCTGGTCTCTGATGGCAGATAAGGGGAGGGTTTCACAGAGGTGTCGGAGGGGCTGGGATGCTGGCGTGAGCTGGGTCATCCAGGGGCATCCTTTCTTCTTCAGGGTGGGGGCTGTCCTTCTCCTCCTTGCAGTGAGCTGGGGCCCTTTAGTCATGCTGACTGCACCATGACTGTGCAGTATACAATGTCAACTAGATGTTTATCTGTCTGTCTGTCTTCAGGAACTTGACCCAATTTCATACTCTCATGACTAATTGCTGCAATAGTTAGGGCATGAGATTTTCCTAAGAGAGCCCCTGGGGTGTCCCTCTGTGGGGGTCCCCGGGAGGTACTTGCGGGGGTTGCTCATAGATGGGTGGGAGCTGGAGGTACTGGGGGCGATGGTAGCAGCGTGGGGTGGGGATGTTGTTCCTGGGGACACCAGTTCCAGCCTGCGGTGGGGATGCTGGCGGTGGGGCTGTCAGCAGCAGGACAGGGCAGAGATACCAGGGGTGTTGGTACCAGGCCAGGGCGGGGATGCCAGTTCCGGGGTGGTGGTTCCCGTTGGGAACCTCAAAGTGGTGCCGCCTTTCATAGGGGTGGCCGCCTTTCACCAGGGAATGAAACGGAGGGACAAGGAGCACTAGTTCAGAGCCAGCCCGTGGCTGTATCTTGGGGGCAGAAAAAATTCATTGGAAATGAACCTGTAAGAGACCAGGTGCTTTGCTCCACGAGTCTCATGGACACAGTCCTGTACCTGGGTGTCGTGGTTTAACCCCAGCCAGCAACTAAGCACCACGCAGCCGCTCGCTCACTCCCCCCCAGTGGGATGGGGGAGAGAATCAGAAGGGTAAAAGGGAGGAAACTCGTGGGTTGAGATAAGAACAGTTTAATAATTGAAGTAAAATAAATTAGAACAGTTAAATAGGCAAAACAAAAACCGTGCACGCAAACAAAACAAAACAAGGAATTCATTCACTACTTCCCATCGGCAGGCAGGTGTTCAGCCATCCCCAGGAAAGCAGGGCTCCATCACGCGTAACGGTTACTTGGGAAGACAAACGCCATCACGCCCAATGTCCCCCCTTCCTTCTTCTTCCCCCAGCTTATATACTGAGCATGATGTCATATGGTATGGAATAGCCCTTGGGCCAGTCTGGGTCAGCCCTCCCCCCGGCTGTGCCCCCTCCCAGCTTCTTGTGCACCCGGCAGAGCATGGGCAGTTGAAAAGTCCTTTACCACTGTGAGCGCCACTTAGCAACTACTTAGCAAGAACAAAACGTCAGTGTATCCTCGACATTGTTCTCATCCTAAACCCAAAACACAGCCCCATACCGGCTACCAAGACGAAAATTAACTCTATCCCAGCTGAAACCAGGACACTGGGAAGAGTGGAAAAGAAACCCTCAGCAACCCAAATGTCGCAGCCAAAGCTGGGAACAGGCATGCTTACAGCCCTGGGCAGGTTTTTATTCATCCAGCTGGTGTGGCTCAGGGAGGAGGAGGGAGCTCTGACGGCAGATGAGCAGCCCTTTGCCAGCAGTGCATGGGGAAGCCCAGCGGCTGATGGCTGCAGGAGGTGCCCAGGCCAGGGCAGCTGTGTGGCCTCCAGGGGACATGTCCCCATGTGGGCCCATGTCACAAAGGGGCAGTAATGCAGCACCCACCCGGTGCTTGTGACCTCACCTGGCCAGGGCTTGGAATCCGGAAAAGCAGGCCAGCGAAAGCTAGTTGGGCTGAGCTGCCCTTCAGGATAACTCAGCTCCTTCCATTGCTACTTGCGTACCCACTTTTTTTCCAATTCTTTATCATTTCCTGCCCACTTCTCCTCAACTTCCATCCTCGGTCAAAGGTAATTATGATTTGACTTTCAGGACACATCATAGGGTAGGTAGATATGGGATAAAAGTATAGGCTGGTCTGTGCCTTCCGAGCTCTGGGCTGAGCTATTACACCTTTCTAGGCTGGCCAGATATGGGCTCTGGGTAGAGTTCCTCTTTGCAAATTCTTATATTTCTTTACCATATCCCAGGATAGGTAAGTAGGGGGGTGGCCGTGTAGTCTGAGGTGTTGGGCTCAGCCTGGAATGACAAGAAGCCCACCCTGACTGATGGGGTAGGAAGGGAGACAGAAAAGGAGGACGGCAAAGGCAGCCATTAAAGTAGCGGCCAAAAGCCGGTCACTCCTGTGTACAAGGTGGGAAAGTGTGGGCTGGAGACCAGAGGGCTCTGCTGCTAATGCTGGCCACAGGTAAGCAGCAGGTCCCCTTCAGAGAAGGTGACACGCAATGCAGTCTGTCAAAAGGGCCTTGGTAATTGCTGTCAATTGGAGTCCTGTGACAGGGACAGCAGGGCCGTCAGCCTGCAGCTCTGCAGCAGTTACAAGTACCACTGAAACACTTCTGATGGCAGATGTTGATCTGTGGGTTTCATTTGGAATTTTGGAATTTGGGAATTTTTTTCAATCGTTTTGTTGAACTGCAGTTATTTCTTTGCAATCAGCCAGGCTCGCCCAGGTGTTTTTGATTAGACACAGGAAAACATGTTTTGTCCCTCCTCTGCCACTATGGACAAGACTTTGAAAGATGATGTTGCTCGTAGAAAGGTCTGACATCAGTAGGGTTACCTTCTGGGCTAGGGACTTCCTTGTTTTCATCAAGTTACAATCAGGAAAAGGGAAGACTTGACCTGATAATCCAGTTCAGGAGTCTAGAGGGAAAGGAAGGTAGCCCGAGGCACAGAAATCAGAGTGTGGGTTTCATGGTGTTTTGGCAAAGTAAGCAGGGCAACAGACTCTTTTCCAAAACTGTTTCTTGACCAGTCATTGTCAATGGCAGTGTTAGGCTTCCCCCAGTGGTTCTGTGTTGGAGGTTAGAGCTGCTTGTCCTGGGGGCTCCTGTACAGAACTTGACTTTTAAAAGATGCTTTCATGCAACCACATCGTCTCGTCTCTTTTCCAATGTCATTTCCCTGCAGCCATTGCCGAGGGAATGGCTCTGCCACAGAGGATCCTCTTTCCCCCGGAGAAGCTTTGCATGGCCTGGCAGCAAAGACAGAGAGCTGGAGCAGGACTCCACAACCTGGGCAACACGTGCTACCTCAACTCCGTCCTGCAGTGCCTGACGTACACACCCCCTCTCGCCAACTACCTGCTGTCTCGTGAGCACAGCCGCTCGTGTCAGTACTTTTATGAACAGCTCCTTGCAAATCTGGTGGGCTCTTCCCAAGGATTCCCAGCATCTGGAATTTGATTGAGGACAAAAGCAGCCCTCCTCTGTCAATCCCCCGAGTTGGTGTGCTTTGAACATTCAAGCCTAGAAGCCCCTTGTCCTATCTTGGTGTGTTCATCTTCAGAAAGGCACCTCTTTCTAGCCCCCGCTCTCGGTCCCTATGCCTGCAAGTTAAACTCTCTTTGCTTCTTGCACAGAAAACTTTTGTCAGTTCAGCATCCCTCTGAAGAAAGTTTTCTGTGCACTGAAATGTCCCAGGCTCGGTGGGCCATTGGCACCTCGGGAGAAGAGGAGTGGGGGTTGTCCTTGTAACTTCAAGATCTCCACTAGGTTTCCCACCGCTCTGGATACCTTGCTAACCTGAGAAGCTTCCCTCCCTCCCTTCCTCTTCAGGTCGCCAGCAAGGCTTCTGCATGATGTGCAGAATGGAAGCGCACGTTAACAAGGTCCTGCATTCCTCAGCCAGTGCCATCCAGCCTTGGACTGTAGTCAATGTCCTCCCACGTGAGTCATTCCAGGTGCTTTTACAGGTTTCCTTCCCTTCCTGTGGGGGACAACTACTAACTTCTTCTTTCTTAGGAATAGGAGAACATTTCCAGCATGGCAGGCAGGAAGACGCCCACGAGTTCTTACGCTGCACTGTCGATGCCATGCAGAGAGCTTGTCTGAGTGGAAGCAGCGAGTAAGCACGAGCAAATTCCCTTTTCAATGCTCCTGAGCCCTTTGGACTCCTTGGCGTACTCCCATCAAGGAAACCCTACAGACGGGGTTTTCAGACAAAGCAAAACTCTTGGAGGAGAAAATTCTCTGCCCTACTTCTGAGCTCCCTGCCTTACCCTTTATTAACAGCTTGGATGTCTCTTCTCAAGCAACTACCATCGTCCACCAAATATTTGGGGGCATGCTGAGATCCAGAGGTACTTTTCCATGACTATTGCTCTCCTTGGAATTGTCTGTGTCCTTCTCTCTGCCTGTGATAAACAGCTCATTGTGTGACTGGCGTAGCAGGTATGGAGGCCGTAAACCGGCGCAGTCAGTCGACTTCCCCTATCGCTGAGCATTTTGATTTGCCTTGCAGTCACGTGCTTGAGCTGCAAAGCGGTTTCCGATTCCTACGAGGCCTTCCTGGATGTTCCTTTGGATATAAATGTAAGAGGGTTTGTAACTGGGATTCAAGACATCCCAAGGCCCCTGTAGCTTTCCAGAATAAACGCAGGTGGCGTAAAAACAAATACTGCAACCCCAAGAGAAGAGAGCTTGGTGGTGGGTGGGAAGTGGAATGGACTGTGTCCTTCCGGGGAGGCCATGGCAGTGGTCTCCCTCTAGGTGCTGGCTTTAAGCTGGACAAGCACGCATTATCCTCCCTGCACCCTTGAGGGACTCCCATCCTTCTTCCCTTTGCCCTCCCTCAACACCCGTCTGTCTCCCAGGCGGATGGGTTGTGTTGTTTTCATTACGATGACCCTGCACCCCATCGGTAGCTGAACTGAGTGGTGCCACAGAGAGGTCTCTCTTGATAGCCCTGGGCATTCCTGGGAAATGAGGGAAATGTTTAGCATAATACCCTCTTTCTGCCTCCTTCTGGACACTGCTTGTGGGTTCACAGTGGGTCTCCTCAGCCTCAGCTACCTGGGCCTTCTTGGCAGCTCTTAGCTAAGTGTTTGGGCAAGGGCGTTTCCCCGAGCTCAGTGCTCTCCTTTCTCCCTCCTCCAGGCAGCCTCATCTGTCACCACAGCTCTGGAGGACTTTGTCAAACCCAAGCAGCTGGATGGTGAAAACTGCTTTAAATGCAGCAAGTAAGATGATTACTAACGACATATTAATGCTAGATCCTTCATGAAGGTGCTGCATGTCATCGTGCATAAGTCATCTTTTCAAGGAGGTTTAATGCACAATAATGGGTCGCAGCTGTTGTTTAATCTGGTACTTATGGTTCTGAATAGCCTTAAAACAGCGTCAGGATGTGTGAGACAGGAAAGCTTGTCTTGCCTTCTGGCGGGGAAAAAGGCTGCCCTTCAGCATCTGGCTCTGTGCTTGGTTTCAAGGTGTGACAAGATGGTTGCCGCCTCCAAGAGGTTTACAATCCATCGCGTGCCCAACGTTCTCACCGTGTGTCTGAAACGAGTTGAACTTTTCACCGGCAGGAAGATCAGCAAGGTGCGTACGCAATTGGAGTGCAACTTTCTCTTCCTGGAGCGGGAGATTTCCCAAAGCAGTATGCTCTTTCACAAGCCGTTCATGTTGGGTTTTTCGTGTTCCCTTCTGGGGAGACGAGAGTGCTCGTGGGAAGACAAGCATGGACTCTGCTCCGACAGAGCTGCTTTGGCCAAGAACAGTTTCCTGCCACCCAAACCATTACATGCTGAAGGCTATTCCACGTACTATCTCAGGATCATTTCTGAGCCTTCTTGGTCTCTCCGTAGGTGGTGGAGTATCCTGAGTACTTGGATCTTCGGCCATACACATCTCGGACAGCAGGAGAACCGCTCCTCTACGCCTTGTATGCTGTCCTGGTACACAGCGGTGTTAGCTGTCATGCAGGACACTATTTCTGCTACACCAAGGTCAAGAGCAACTTCCTTCCTAGCAGGGGAAAAACGTGTGCTGGGGAAGACAAACTTTCACAGCAGGGTTACTGGCAGCCAAGGTTCTGGGGGAGAAGGTCTCCTTCCCGGCTGCGTTGGATTTCTTTTGGCGTCCTCTTGGTTCTGTAGTTTTCTGCCTGGGTTATCACTGAGAAACCAGGCAGTTCATCTCCAGCTATCGATGCCTTTCTTTGCAGGCCAGCGATGGACTGTGGTACAAGATGAACGATGCGTCTGTGGATGGTTCTGACATCAACACAGTTCTCAGGCAGCAAGCCTATCTACTGTTCTATGTCAGGTAATAACCAGTATTCAAATGTGTTCCGAATACGTTTCCTTCTCCTGGCTTTGCTCTTTTTCTTCTCATCCTCCTGAGTGTTTCTCTTTCGGTCCTAGGAGACAGTTCCTACCTGCATCATTCAGTGCTGTCAAGTCTGAACTACCCCACCTCCGTCCTTACCTTTCCTTGCCGGGCTTTCGGCTCCTGCCCTGCTGTAAACTGCTCCTTGTCTGCTCTCTGAAGCTGGCTAATGTAGAGAAGAGTACTTAAAGGGGGCCTCCAGGAAAGATGGGGAGGGACTCTTTGTCAGGGAGTGTAGTGATAGGATGAGGGGGAATGGTTTTAAACTGAATGAGGGAAGATGTAAATTAGGTATTAGGGAGAAGTTTTTTACGGTGAGGGTGGTGAGACACTGGAAGAGGTTGCCCAGAGAAGCCGTGGATGCCCCCTCCCTGGAAGTGTTCAAGGCTAGGTTGAATGGGACATTGAGCAGCCTGATTGAGTGGAAGATATCCCTGCCCATGGCAGGGGACTTGGAACTAGATGATCTTTAAGGTCCCTTCCAACCCAAACTGTTCTGTGATTCTGTGACTCTATGAAATGGAGGCTGTAGGGGGTATAAAGATGAGGACTTGCTCTGACAGGTGTAGACCTGGTGGGAAGACCCCAATCGAATTTCTCATTTGTAGTCTCGGTTACGTCTTCTCTCTGTCGTAGAAACTGCTCCAAGAAAATGACTGAACTCCAGGGGAGGCTGCAAGAACAGACCTAAATGGAGATCACTCTTTGTTTCTCCAGGTGCTCTGATTTGAAAACTGGAGAAAGGGCTTCTTCCTCACCAGCACCATCATATGCCCGTCCCTTCCTCAGTCAGCGGGGGGCTGACAGCAAACAGGCGTGCTCTGTGGGACCACAGGGTCTGCCTCGTTGGACTAAGGTAACTGTGGGGAGGTGGGTCAGGGCAGCAGGTGGACAGTGGATTTCTTTCTGGGCTCTTGGCATTGCTCTCTTTTCCCTCCCACACTGCAGCTTTCTTCACAACCCCAATGCTGCTCCCTCTCAAACATCCCACCAAGATCCATCCCATTTGTCTGCCTTTGGCCCTTTGGCCTTTGCAGCCCTCCAGGAGAGCCTTTGGGAGGCCCTTAGCTGTCCCCTCCCACAGCTTCTGGGCTTTCCTCACTCTTCTGGTCCTTTCAGGAGGAAAGGGCAGGACCTTTTCACAGCTCTCTTTGCAGGATGTGGCGCTGGGCATGGAGGACTCTGCAGAGGACAGCAGCTCCTCTGCAGCAGCCAGCAAGAGCCAGCTCACCTGGGCAGGTGCACGGGAGGAATCTGCAAGCTCCTGCTTGCATCGCTTCTTCAGTGGCTGTGTAAGGCTGGTGTCCAGAAGGAAAGCTGCGTGTCCGCTGTGCTCTCAACCATGTGAGCATGTGCTGCACAGCATGCGAGAAGACATCAGCAAAGAGGAGCATGGATTCAGCCCTTGTTCCCACTGCCAGAAGAGTGGTGCCAAGGAGAGGGCCCGGAGCAGATCCCCGCAGTGGGGAAAAGATCTCCGCAACTGGTGCGTGGACACCACAGACTATGACCACTCAGCAGGGAGGAGGAGGAGGAGAACTGGTCCTCCAAGGCGTGACTGCGCTCTCAGGGATGATGCAGCTGCAGGGCCCTCTAACGGCAGCTCCCAGTCAGCTCCTGCACCCAGTGCTGCTCCCAAGCAAATGCTGCCGAGACAGACAGAGCAGAACAGATCCCTGTGGCGGGACTATGATCTTCACAGCTGGTTCGTGGAGACCAGAGACTACCACCGACCAGCAAGGAGGAGGAGGAGGTGGAGAACAAGTCCTCCACATCGTGACCGAGCCCCAAGGGATGACACAGCTCCAGGGCCCTCCAACACCAGCTCCAAGTGGGCTCCTGCACCCAGGGCTGCTCGGGAGCAAACCCTGCTGAGGCAGAGAGAGCGGAGCAGATCCCCACAGCGGGGCTATGATGTCTGCAGCCAGTTTGTGGACACCACAGATTATGACCCCTCAGCAGGGAGGAGGAGGAGGAGGGTTTCAGCGCCCCAGAGACACATGCCAGACAAAGACTCAGGGCGCTGCGGTGGTGACGGGGACAGATTGTGACCATGGCTGAAGAAGGAGCACAGCATCTTTCTTCTGTTGTGCCAGAGAGGAGGAGCAGGAGAAGAAAAAGGAGGAAGAGAAAACGAGGAAGCCTGCCTGCCCACAGGTCCCGCGAGGAAGAGCTTTAAGCCCTGGTCAGCTCTTGGGATCGCCTTGCAAAAACAACACTCACTTGGTACCAACAGTCAGAAAAGCCAAATCCAGAATTAAAACCACTCATTGGCCTTGCATATGTAATTGATGGGGTGTTTTCTTCTCTGTAGGTTTTGGGGCAATTGGAGGAAATGCCCAGTGTGGGAGGTTTATGTCTTGGGATTTTGAAAGCTGTGTGCTTGCATGTGCCCATCTTGCAATCTCTTCTTTTCAAATATGGAGATCAAGTCACTCAAACAGAAATGGGCTGGATGAGACGACAGCGAGTGGGACTGAAACGGGCTGAACGGCCGGGCCCTGAGGGTGCTGCTCAGTGGCACCAAGTCTAGTGCGAGGCCAGTAAGCAGGGGTGTCTCCCAGGGGTCAAGACTGGGTCTGATCCTGTTTATCATCTTCCTTAATTAATGTTCTGGAGGATGGGGCAGAGTGCACCCTCAGCAAGTTGGCCGATGACACCAGACTGGCAGCAGTGGCGCTTAGGCCGGGGGTCGTGCTGCCGTCCCGAGGGACCTGGGCAGGCTGCAGAGATGGGCTGACAGGGCCCTCATGCCCAGACCAGAAAGGGGACGTGCAAAGGGTGCTGTGCGGGTGACGAGCAGCGGCACAGGCTGCCCAGGGAGACTGTGGAGTCTCCATCCCTGGAGATGTTCCACAGCCCATGGACAAGCGGCTGCAGGAGGCCCTGCTTGAGCCGGGGGGTTGGACCAGGTGACTTCGTCCTGCAGCTGACCTCCCGGCCAGCCTCAAGCAGCCGCTGATTCTGGGAAATGGACGCCTGGAAGAGGACCCAGCCACCAATGCTGTCACCCTCAGGCAGCCATCGACAGCTCCATCAGGAAGCTGCAGCCGTGGAGAGGAGCCCAGGGCGGAGCAGGCTCCTGGCAGGACCTGCGGCCCCGGGAGAGGAGCCCAGGCAGCAGCAGGTTCTCTGGGCGGAGCTGCGGCCCGTGGGGCCCAGGCAGGAGCAGGGGAATGGCGTGAGGAGGAAGGGGCGGCAGAGCCGAGGCGCTGTGGGCTGCCCGCAGCTCCATTCCCCGTCCCCCTGCAGCGCTGGGAGGGCAGAGGGGGCCGAGGAGCCGGGAAAGAGGAGTGAGGCTGAGCCTGGGAAGGGCGGGGCTGGGGGAAGCCGTTTGGGGTGGGGTTTGGTGCTGCTGTCCTGCTCCCTTTTCCCTTGGCCCCAAACTGCATCAGCCTGGCCCCGCTCAGGCCCCGCTCGCCCCTGAGGGGGCGCAGGCGGCTCTGGGAGGAGAGGCCCGGGCTGCTCCCGCCCACCCAGCCAGAGCCGCGCCATTGGCCACAGCTGAGCCAATCAGCAGAGCCGGTGTTGGCCTGTCAGTGCCAGGCGGCCTGGGGCGGGGCCGGAGGGGCCAGAGGCCCAGCGGCCTGAGGAGAATGGGGGCAGAGAGGGGCCGGGGGCAGGCGGGGGTCCCCGCTCAGCAGCCGAAACCAGTTCCCACCAGTGCAGCCCTGGCTGAGGACAGCCCTGGGGAGAGCAGCACAAACCCATTTCCCTTTTCCCAGCCTCCCTGGCTGCCGGCTGCAGCCGAGGCAGAGGCCGGGCAGGGGAGGCCTCATCCTGCCAGCGCTGCTGATGGCGGCAGAGGAGAGAGCGGCCTGGTCCTGCTGAGCGCAGGGTCGCTCTCCCACCTGGGCTGCCCCTCGGCCCGGCGCTGCGTCTCAGGACCAAGGGTCTGTGTGGTTGTTGGTGTTGTTTTCAGGAAGGGTTGTTCCCCCATCCCATCCTCCCTTCCCCCTCCCTGCCCCGGCCAATATTCACTGGAACCGTGCTGGCAGAAGGTCCTGGTTCCTGTTAAGGTCATTTACAGGGAATAATTTAAAGGCAATTTGATGAGGCTGCAATTCAAACTGCTCCAGGTACACTGGAGCTTTAAACGGGCGGTTGCCTGCCGGTGACCTTTCATATGCCTTTCTTCCTAGGTTCATTCATTTCATTCCCACCAAACCCAAAGCCCCGGCTTACACACGGAAAGGGGCAAAACCCGCCGTGGGAGACAGCTGCTCTCCAGGTCCTCATTGCTGCCTGGAGCCCTCCGTGACCAGGAATGGGCAGTAGGTGCCTGCAGTGTATCCCATCTCTGGATGTGCCAGGGCAAACACCAAGCTCACAGCTGGCCCAAGTGAGCAACAGTTCTCCAGCCGTTCGTTCAGACAAGACAAACAGCCTTTCTTTTTTGCCCTGTGTCAGTGCAGTACAAAACAATCAGCTCCTCGGACTGAGGAGCCTTGGACTGAGGCAAAGGCGGCATTAAGTACATCAGCCTTTTCCTCGTCCCTTGTCCCTGTTTCCCCCTGCCTCCAATAACAGATGGAGATTCTCCCTAGCCCTCCTTCTGTTGCTAATGCATTTCCAGAAACAGTTCCTATTGTCTTTGACAGCAGCAGCCAGATTCAGTTCCAGCTGGGCAGTCTCCTTCTCCCTCCCCTGCAGGAGCCCCGCCCTCCCGAGATGAGATGTGGGGGCGGGGCGTTCCAGGGGGAGGGGCAAACCGCAGGGGCGTGGCTGCGGTGGGGAGGCCAGGCTGTGAGGTCACAGAACCCCCCGCTGTGCGTCACCGTGATGTGCTCTGCTGTGCCGCGGGCACCGCTCTGGCAGTGCCAGCAGCAGCAGCAGCAGCAGCAGCAGCAGCAGCATGGTGCAGGCGTGGGGGGCTGTGGCCCCCATGCGCCTCCTTCTTCTCCTCCTCCTGGTGGCCCTGCAAGCCCAGGATGCACGGGCTGCTCCGTGGCGAGCGGGGGGATTAGGTAGGCAGGCGGGCAAGAGACGGCACCCAGCCCTGGGCAGCGTGGAGCGGAGCCCACCGCACCTCGGGGTGACAGCAGGGCCAGGGCTGTAGTGGGGCAGGGCCAGGAGAGCAGTGGGGCTGGGCTGAGACGGGTGAGCTGTGGCCAGCTCCTCGGGCCAGCGGGAGGCAGATGCCCTGCAGGGAGGCACAGGGGCCGCGGCTGCTGCAGGGGGCTTTTGCAGGTGAACGGTGGTGCCAGGAGTGGTGCCTGGCCCTGCCGTAGAGCTCTGGCCCTGCCGTGCAGGCCGGGGGAAGGCTGCCCGAGCAGGGCGTCGCAGGGTCAGCTCTCGTGATGGTTGCAGGGGCAACAGACCACAGGAGCGCTTCTCTCCCAGGCTGCTCACAGCTGTGCCTGGGGCCGTGGCTCTGCCGCTCCCCAGCTGGGTCCCAGCTTTCAGCCTCGGGGACGTCTGTCCTCAGGAGGTGTCCGCTTAGGAAGACGGGAGCATTCCTGCTCTAGCCCTGCAGTGCTCTCCTTGGGCAAACACAGGTCCCCGACACACAGCCCCAGCCCACAGGCCAGGGGAACAGACAGGGCAGCACTTGTGCAGCCTCTCACTGGCCAGCGGGCTCTTCTCCATGAGATGTGCGAACCATCATTTTTTTCCTCCAGTGCTTTCATGTGGGCTTCTTTTGTGCACAGCAGAGATCTCCCAGTAAGAAATCCCCGAGGGGCCGTATGTTTGTCCATCCGGTCCTTGAGGGGAGTTGCACGTGGCCTGGAAACGGTACTTTGAGAGCTGCCAGGTGCCAGCCAACAGGTCACCCAGGCCCCTCTGCAGCTTTGGAAATCTCCACCCACCCACGTCTGGGTGCCACGTCATTCCCTGACTCCCCTCCAGTCACTGCAGGTCACTGGGAAAGAAGTAGCTCACAACATCTAATGGAAATGTGCTTGATTACAGCTGTGCCTGTAGGCGACGGCCACCAGGCGTCTCAGCCTGAT
Source organism: Platalea leucorodia (assembly GCF_965183815.1). Lineage (NCBI taxonomy): Eukaryota > Metazoa > Chordata > Aves > Pelecaniformes > Threskiornithidae > Platalea > Platalea leucorodia. The sequence goes on from NW_028121397.1 coordinate 199,785, forward strand.
CTTGTCTGGGAGCCTCAGGGCGACCCCACAGGTATGGCACTTGATTGCATGAGCATTTAGGGTTTCATATTCTGTTCGTATGAAATTTTACTTAATAATTTCTTGGCCGATGCTCAGACATGCAGAAGAGTAGAGAGGGAATGGGTCAGGCTGAGTGATGTCCCCTGGGGCACTCTGCCTTGGGAAGCTGTCTTTGCCAGCCTCTGCCAGCCTGCGCTGCTTCCAGTGCCTGCTGCAAAGCCAGCGGGTTTGTTGGGGTTGAGTTTAGAGCTGGTGGGAGCTCCAGGGAGTCCTTTCTCCCGACAGCTCCGTGCACGAGTTGTTTTGGATCAGCATGCTCCAGGCACCCAGGAACTGTCTGCACGATGCTCCTGAGTGGAAGGGAGAGAGGAGTGCCGTGGAGCAGTCCCGCGTTTGAATGGCATTCCCTGCCGTTCAGCTCTGAGGAAGTATACGGAACTATTTCACAGGAGCTGCTCTCTTCTGTTTGTTTCCAGACGTGGCGGGAGGCGATGGATATCCAGCTTCCCGGCTGGCTCCCAGGGCGGACGCGCAGGGAGATCGCATGGGTACGTCATGGCTTTTTACTGCCTTTGTGAGCTGCCAGCTCCAAGCCCAAATGCGTGCAGGTGTGAGAATATAGACCTGCATTGTGTGTGCCGTGACATTCCGTGATCCCCGTGTATGTTCTGCTGTTCAGTTATGATGGTGTATATCACAGTGTATGATGGAAACGTGTCACGGGTGTTTGGTTGCAGATGTGGCTCCAGCTCCAGCTCCTCAGCTGGATCCTGCGCTGGAGCTCAGCTGGCATCCCAGGGGTGAGTAGTCAGTCTTGGCTGACTTCACAGACTAAGCACTCCTTTTCAGTATTTTAGTAGGGAGAAATTTAACTGGATCCTTTCTGTTAAGGTCCTCAAAGAGCAAAGTATAAAGCCAGACTAGGGCAATCTTCCCAGCAGTCATCGGAAGTCCTAAAGGAAATCCTGGGACAACTGGAGAAAGCGGCACATGGTGGGTGTATAGCACTCTTAACCAGAAGGCTTGGGAAGCTGCGGTTTTAGACACCCGTATGGACAAGCCATAGGCAGCCCAAGCAGAAAGGGCTCGATGAGAGCCTCGCTGCTCTGACACTCGATTGCACACCTCGCAGGTGCTGGTGAGCTGCAGAGATGGTCTCTGCTGCCAGTTGTGGTTCCGGCTGAGTCCCAGGCACAGCTGCTGCCCCAGTTATCCCATCGCTGGCCAGAGCTGTTCTGGGCAGACGCTGGTATCCAGCTGGCAGGAACTGGTGGTGCTCACACCTTGCTGCCAGTGGCCGGAGGGGAGAGAGCCCTTGGGCGGCAGAGAGGATGTGCAGGCAGCTTGGGGTCGCTGAGAGCGGCAGACTTTTCCGGGGCTGCAGGCATGCCCTGGCCAGGGTCAGAGCAGCCCCGACTTCACCGCCTGGTCCAGCCCCGTTGTTCTCCTTGATGTTTGAGGACTCTGTGACGCCTCGGGGTCAGGGACAGGTGAAAGCTGGACACCCAGCTTGAGGCCGGACAGCTACCTTGAAGGCAGCTAAAATGAAAGGCTGTGCATTCAGTCTCGGGTGGTTTAGCTGCCTGTGTGTAGTTGTGCTTTAGATACCTTGTTTGTGGCTTTCCTCTTGTTTTGGGGGACTGCGGGCTCTTCACTACCACTTGTGAAAGTGCCCAGAACATGGTTGCAAGAGCTTGGGGTTCATTCCACTGTGTGGGGCTGTTACCCTTAGTGTGTGATGGAGTTGGCATGATGGGACGTGCTTCTCCAAAGGGCTCTTTCCCCACCTGAGTTGGCTGCAGCGTCCTCCTGTCCTCTCTGAGGGAAGTAATTTACCGTCATCTTGCAGTTTGCCCAAAATGAACTCAGTGGAATGTGAACAGGAAGATGACCTGCAATCTCCCAGTCTCTCAGCAGGTCAGGTTTTGCCGTCTACTGGTAAACTGGAAAGTGTCCCGTGCTTAATTTTTTTCCGTGAATGACACATTGTTTGGACCAGTGATGAGGTGCACCCCCAAACGCCCAGTCTTTGTTTCTAAGTGTGATTAATGTATTTTGCCTCCTGAAGATACCGTGTTCCTGAGGAGGAACGGTTACTTCTACTTAAACTGACCCACTTTCTTTCTAAAGAGATGGACCGTGAGACCGTGGAGAAGGAGGCGCTTGAGGAAGGAGGCAGTCCCTCAGTGCCAGTCTCTGACGGAAAAACGGGGGCAATTCAACCAACCGGCGTGGCAGGTAATTGCTGTCCCTCGGTCATCCAGTGTCATATCTCAAAATCCCTGGGTGTCTGCAGGCTCTTCCCCTGGTGCCGGCTACTGCACATGGTGTCAGCAGCCGAACTATTAGTGCAGAGCAAGTGTTCTGAAGGGAGCCAGGAGCGGCTCTCTGAGGATGGCTGTCGTCTCGGGGGTGTGGAGGTTCTTGCCAGCAGTGTGCCAGAGAGACACCGGTAACCCTCTGTGGATGTGGTGAAGTGCTCGCCTCCCACCGCCCCCCCTTTCCCAGGAGTTTCAGAACTCTGCCATTTTGGGAACGAGGCCATCTGAACCTCGTTCAGTAGATGCAAGTGGTGCCCATGATGGAGGAAAGGCAAAGGGGGAGAGCGATGTTGAGGTGTCTCGTGAGAGGGCCTGACTCCGTCCCCTCGGGGTGTGGGTGCTGGGCTGGGGAGGGAGAGCTGGGGGTGGCACTCCCTGATGCAGGGATGCAGAAAGAGAGGCTCCAGAGTGCACTGGTTTGCAATGGCTTTGGGAGTTTCCTTTGTTTCTACTGAAATGTTGCAGCCCCAGGATGGTCACTCCTTCGGAGATGCTAACAAAGTGAGAGAGACCATTTCCTAGCAATGTCAGACCTCCTGTGAGATTGCCAGTCGTGCGCAGGACACACTAACGTGCAGAATTGTTCCTCCAGGTGTGGATGGCAGGAGAAACTCAAATGCTGTGGATCCCAATGATTTCCAGAAATACTGCATAGAAGGCGCCGTGGCAGTCTTGGGCTCCGTGCTGTTTGGGATGGCATTGTGTGGTGTGATCTGTCTGTGGAGGAAGAGGAAACAGTGAGTTGTTGGGAGGTTTTTTGGCCAAACTTCTGTATGAGATGGCTGCTGTTGGTCATGAAGCATTTAGAGTATTCCGGAGTGCCGAGTTACTTACTGGCTAGACTCGACTGAGGTTTCTGCGGTAAGATGCTTTAAGTGGCCTCTCCATTCATGGGCATTCTTTTCTGAAACCCCTTCTTACTGTGGCAAGTGTTGGTTACAAGTGACCCTGCCTTGACAAGAGCCGACCCAGCGACAGACGTAGGCAGAGCAAGGTCAGAAAGTAAAAACAACAAGGGATGCTGTTGCCATAGAAAGTGAGACCTGCAACAGTGACATCTCCCTACCAGTGAACCCCGCAGCAGAAATCCCTCTGTTAGGTGATGCTGTAAATCCCAGACGTTCACCGCAGCCAAGGTGTCCCAGCAACGCAGACCGTGGTGACGAACCTTCCCAGCTCTGTGCCTTGCTTTGGAGAAAGAGTCAGTCTGTCCCACCTGCAGCCCAACACTGCCAGCGTGCGCGTTCTCAGCACAGGCAGGGCTTTTGTCTGTGCAGGGTACGTATCCCTTTGGATAGGTATTGTGAAGAGAGGATGGAGAGCACCTCAGCGAAGAGTGAGCCGAGGCTGTCCCCTCGCCTGGTCAGGGATGGGCATGGAGGCGAGCGCTGGTCCCTGCCAGGCATGCTGAGAAAGTCGACCAGGAGGCTCTGCTGGCCCTGCAGTGCCGTGCCCGGCTTTGGTCCCCTCGGCCTGCCGGGGTCAGGTCTCCTTCCCGGCACATGCAGAGCAGGCAGGTCAGGATGGTCAGGGCTGAGAGGAGACGAGCCATGGGCAGGCGAGCAGAGCCCCAGCCGAGGAGTTTGGGGCACCCCGTTTTCTGCACAAAGCTCTCCGTGCCCACAGCTCCCACATGCAGCCAGGTGCCCAAACCCCACAGGGTGCCCAGCGCTGCCCCGCACCCTGGCACCCACGTGGCACCGCAGCTGCAGCGGGGCCTCAGCAGCCTCCTCTCTTCACAGGCGCCTCTCTGCAGCTTCGTGAGCCCGGCCTGACACCAGCAGCCGCCCCATGCGCCCAGACAGCTGTCCCGCATGCCCCAGAACCCCTGAGAGCCGGACCCGATGCCAGCAGCCACCGCCTGTGCCTGGAAATCCAGCCCACCTGCCACGGAGCACCAAGGATCCGACCCCCGCCTGCCCAAACAGTGTGTGTCCTGAAAAAAGGGTGTTGTTAATAAAAGACAGGTTTGGACCCTTTAAATCAGGCTTTGGACTCTAGAAATGAGGCTTTGGACCTTCATAATCAGAACTGGGGAATTAAAAATGATGCTCTGCGCCCTTTAAGTGCGTCCTTGAACCTTGAAAGTGAGGCTTGGAAATATTGCAAATGAGGGTGTAGACCCTGAAAATGAGGGTTTGGACCTTAAAAAGGAGGCTTTCAATCTTAGAATCAAAGCTTTGTACTCCAAAAATGAAGCTTTGGGCCCTAAAAATGAAGCTGTGAGCCTTAAAAGAGGGGTTTGGACACTCAGCATGTGGCTTGGGCCCTCAAAACGACTGTCTGGATCCTAAAAATGCCACCTTGGAGCCTGAAAGTGAGGCTTTCGAAAGTCAAAATGAAGCTTTGAAGTCTATAAAGGAGACTACGCAAACTACAATGGAGCCTTTGGACCAGTAACATGAAGCTTTGAAGTCTAAAATGATGCTCTGGGAGCAAAACTAAGACTTTAGAAAGTAAAAATGAGGCTTTGAACTCTCTAAATGTAGCTTTGGACCCTGAAAAGAGGCTTGCTGCCCTAAAAGTGAGGGTTTAAACCGTAAAAATGAAACTGTGGGCCCCCAAAAAAGGCTATGGGTAATAAAAGACAGGTTTGGAACAAAAAAATGAGGATTTTGGCCCTCAAAGGGACTCTTTGGGCACTAAAAAGAATGGGCCAGATGCTACAAATGACACTCGGGACCCTGCAAACGAGGGGAACACGTTATGTTCCTCTCTGGCCCCAAGAGCTGAAGCTTTGATCCTGAATATAGGGCTTTGGGCACCCCAGTGAAGGCTTTGAGCTGTCAAAGAGGGCTTTGGAGCCTATAAATGAGAGTTTGGACCCTCCAAAGGAGGATTTGGGCCTTCAAAATGGGGCTTGGGAAATGAAATGGAGGTTTTGAACCCTGAAATCAGGTTTGGTGCCCTAAAATGATGCTTTGGTACCAAAACCTAAGGCTTTTCACCTTAAAACTGGGGTTTTGGAGGCTCAAAATGAGGCTTTGGACATGAAACAAATGAGGCTTTGTAGCCTAAATGAGGAGTTTGGACCCTCAAATGAGGCTTTGGGCCCACCAAATGACTATTTGGGCTGTCAAAATGAGGCTTTGGTCCGTCGAAATTGCAGACTGGATCCTAAAAATGAGGCTATGGTTCCTGAAAGCGAGGCTTTGGTCCCTGAAAAGGAGGCTTTAGAAGCTAAAACTGAGGGTTTGGGCCCAAAAATGAGCCTTTGGACCCTATAAATAAGGCTTTGTGACGTGCGGAAACAGACTCCACAACCCGTAAGGTTGTAAAGTAGGTATGTTTATTCAGCGCTGGGCAGCACGGGGGGTCATCCCGCCAAAGTCGTGCGTGCACACGTGGTGGCTTGTCGTGGATTTATACAAGAAAGTGTTACATATACAAAAGGTTTCCCAATACGCCTATACATATGCATGACCTGTCCCCGCTTCATATTAAAATTAGCCCCCAGAGGTCATTTCCATAAACCCCTCCCAACCGCGCTTGCGCGATGCCTCCTGATGGTGGTCGCAGGGGGTCGTGGGGATGAAGGCTGATGACTCTTCTTCGTCACCGCTGGTAACCCCTTGTTCTTGCGCAGACTCAGTTGCTCCTTGACTCTTGTCCAAACTGCAGGGTCGGTTTCAGCTGGTTTTTAGGACAAGTTTCTGTTCTTATCAGGAACTGTCCTTCGCTGAGAGATTGCAAGACTCCTTATTTCAATAGTTTTTTGTATAATAGTTACAACTTTTATAGTTACACTTGTCCTGGTTTCAGCTGGGATAGAGTTAATTTTCTTCTTAGTAGCTGGTAGAGTGCTGTGTTTTGGATTTAGGATGAGAATAATGTTGATAACACACTGATGTTTTGGTTCTTGCTGAGCAGAGTTTACACTAGTCAAGGACTTTTTAGCTTCTTGTGCTCTGCCAGGTGCATAAGAAGCTGGGAGGGAGCATAGCTAGGACAGCTGACCCAGACTGGCCAAAGGGCTGTTCCGTACCATATGACATCGTGCTCAGTATATAAGCTGGGGGAAGAAGAAGGAAGAGGGGGGACGTTCGGAGTGATGGCGTTTGTCTTCCTAAGTAACCGTTACACGTGATGGAGCCCTGCTTTCCTGGGGATGGCTGAACACCTGCCTGCCGCTGGGAAGTAGTGAATGAATTCCTTGCTTTGCTTTCTTGTGCGCGCGGCTTTTGCTTTCCCTATTAAACTGTCTGTATCTCAACCCATGAGTTTTCTCACTTTTACTCTTCCGATTCTCTCCCCCATCCCACCGGGGGGGAATGAGCGAGCGGCTGTGTGGTGCTTAGTTGCTGGCTGGGGTTAAACCACGATAACACTCTAAAGCCCCTTTTCAGTTCCCCCTTTTCTATAAAGTTAGAAAATTCTTTTACTATATCTTATTTTAATATAATGCTTCTTTATCTAATATTTTCTCAAAATATTTGTTAGATTCAAGTTTTCGTCAAAGTTGGTTCTTCTTCCATTCGCTGTAGGAATGCCCTGTGCTCTGGAAATGCCACCAAGCTCACCAAATTATTACACACAGAGCCATAGACCGAATTACAACTATAATTGTCATAATAAACAATTGTTTTAACCATGCCAAGTTTGGTAACCAAGATGTTAATTTTTCTATTAAGTCACTAAATCCCCAAGATGTGTTATCTTGGGCTACTTCATGCAAGATTTTGTTTTTTTTTCCCAAATTTGAGATAAATCTTTTTCAATCCTCTTGTCTTGGTTAACATAGGTAAAGCAATGTTCACCAATAACCATACACAAACCTCCTTCTTTAGCAAAAAGCATATCCAGCCCTAGCCTGTTTTGAAGTGTTACTTGTTTTAAGGAAGAAATTTCTTTCTGTAGAGCCGTGAGCGCATCAGCTGTAGCATTATTAATAATTTCCATTGTAGCTGAAATGTTAGCCTTATAAGGCCTTTTCTAATTCACTAACTCCTCACCATGGAAGAAACCACCTCGCAAAGCTATGAAACCTGGTTGGCCTCGTTATTAAAGGGTTCAGTTTTCTCTTGATTGGATGGGTTACAGGTTTCATATAGGTTTGTAATAGGCCAAGCGTGCGTAAACTGGTTCAGTCTTGTGCAATAGTAACGTTAGGAACTATAGTCCCTACAGCACATTGGCCCTTCCACCCTAAAGGCAATACCTTATATCCCCACTTTCCACAGATCCCTGATCTACAGGAGTCAGCCAGCTTTTGGGGATATTGCTGGCGTTTTTCCGAGTCTGCTTGCTATTCCACATATTTGCACCTCCATACTTGATGTAACTAGTGCAATTGGAGTAGGCCCCAACAAAGCTCGAAATTCCACAATGTCTGTCTGTGCTATTCCCTCCCGTATTCTGTGTGGTGTTTTCTAGGTAGCACCTCTGGACACAAGGTACTCCTTCAGTCTCGTTCCAGAGTAGGCTTAAATCTATCTGCCATTCGAGATTCCTTTTTGGTATCTCTGTGTGCTCAGGGAGGAATATATTGTTAAAGGCATTAGCTATCTCCGAAAAATTAGGAAAAATGGTAGCGACTACGGGGTGGCCATGCCTTGCGTTTGCGGGCAAGTGTGAGCAAATCCAGAAGTCAGACCAATTTATGGCACTAGCAATTTTGTCATGTAGCTGCCAAAAAGCATTACTCTCTCATGCCCCCAGTCTTCCTATTAGCCTTACAATCAGCGTCGTGACAAGGTAAGCTTTCTTTGCTGTACTTGCGCAAGGTAAGGAGCACCTGGAAAGGTCCTTCCCACTGTGGCTCCAAGGTTCTTTCTGCAAGAGACCTTATATAGACATAATCTCCAGGTTGGATGTTATGTACAGGTCCATCTAAACCTCTACTTCGAGTTCCGACCACATGTTTCTCAATTTTGTTGAGTTGTTTGCTTAATACTACCATGTAAGAGGTTATAATTTCATCCCCAGCCTGTGTGGACATCCCTTTCTGTATTCCATAGGGTCGTCCATATAAGATTTCAAAAGGGCTCAGTTCTTCCTTTGCTCTTGGCCTAGTTCGTATGCGCAAGAGAGCCAAAGGGAAAGACTGAGGCCAAGCTAGGTTATTCTCCTGTCCCAATTTCACAATCTGCTGTTTGATTAAGTGGTTCATTTTTCTACTTGGCCACTCGACTGAAGGCGATATATGATGTGAAGCTGCCAATCTATATGCAAATGGCGGCTAATTTGTTGTACTACCTTTGAGATAAAATGTCGTCCTCTGTCAGAGGATATGGTTGCTGGAACCCCAAAACGTGGTATTATCTCTTGCATTAATATTCTAGTTACCTCCCAAGCCTTGGCTGTCCTGGTAGGGAATGCTTCTGGCCAACCTGAAAAAGTATCAGTTAATATTAGCAAATACCTATAACCCCCTTATATGGGAAGTTTCGAGAAATCTATCTGCCAATTCTAACCTGGAACATTTCCTTTGCTGATATTTCCAAATTTCATATGGTTTTCTACTTTTGGGTTGTTCTTTAAGCATACTTCACATCTATTAACTACAGTCTTTAGAGTCCGATATAAATTTCTAGCTACAATTTGAGAGTTATATAAGGCTTCAGTTCCCCAGTGAGTTTTGTTGTGCTCTGTTTTTATAAGTTACCATAATATGCTAAAGAGAACTATTATTCTGTTATCTTTCAACAGTGCCCATCCTGATGGGCTGATTTCAGCTCCTAAGTTAGTGATCAGCTTCTGATCCTTTTCATCATATTCAATTGTTTCAGCTAGTGGCAAAGATTTTTCAGGATTTATACTTAATACCTCACCTTGTTCTGCAGCTCGCCTTGCCTCACAATCAGCCAATTTATTCCCCACTTCCCTGTCAGTGTTACCTTTCTGATGTCCTTTGCAGTGCATAATTGCCACTGCTGGTGGAAGTTGTACAGCATAAATTATATCAGCATGTTTTATACTTTTCCCTTGAGCAGTCAAGAGTCCTCATTCCTTCCAAATTGCTCCATGGGCGTGGACTACACCAAAGGCATATTTTGAATCCGTCCATTTACTCGCAGCCCTTCGGCCAGCTCCAACGCTCTCGCTAGGGCAATTTTTTCAGCTCGTTGTGCAGATGTGCCCTTAGGGAGTGACTTTGCTTCCACCAGTCGGTCTGTGGTGGTTACAGCATATCCTGCCATTCGAACTCCATTCTTTACGAAACTGCTCCCATCAGTATACCACGTTTGGTCGGCTTCCTCCAGTGGCTCCTCCTTCAAGTTTGGTCTGCTTGCATATACAGTCTCAATAGTTTCTATACAATCATGCACAACAATCTCCATTTCCTGTTTATCGCTTAAAAAGGAAGCAGGGTTGATAATTGTAGATGTGTCTATATCATCCTGTTCCATCAAAACTGCCTGATATTTCAAGAATCTTGATGTTGAAAGCCAGTGTCCCCCTTTTTGTTTCTAAAGCGGAGGTTACACAATCATCTTTTGTCCCAAAGCAAATTTTCAAGTTTCTTGGCTAATCAAAACAACGGCGGCCACTGCCCGAAGGCATCCCGGCCATCTTTTGCTTACTTAACCAACTGTTTGAAGAAGTATGCTACAGCTCCTTTATAAGGACCCAGCTTCTGGGCCAGAATTCCCAGAGCCACCCCTTGCCTTTACATCTGGTAGGTCCAAAGCTGGAGCCTTCATTAGCTCCAATTTCGGTTCCTTGCAACCATAATCAGCACCAACCTGTCATTCCCAAAAAGGTCCGAGGCTCTTTTACCATGGTCGGTCCTGGAGTCCTGCAGATAGCTTCCTTTCGGTCATTCCCGAGCTGTCTTTGTCCCTTAGAAATGACGAATCCCAGGTATATCACTTCCTTCTTCAGCATTTGGGCTTTCTGTAATGAGGCTCGATAACCACTTAGTCCCAGAAAATTCAAGAAGCTCACAGTCTGTTCCTTACACTTTTCATCCTTTTCTGTGGTTATTAAGATATCATCCACATATTGCAAAAGAATCCCATTTCCTGGGGGCCTCTCCCAGGTCTCCAATTCCTTAGCTAATTGATTTCTAATAATGGTAGGGCTATTTTTAAATCCTTGGGGTAGCACTGTCCAGGTCAGTTGGGTTTTTCGTCCTGTATCAGGGGTTTCCCATTCAAAGGCAAATAAATTGTGGCTTTCTGGAGCCAAGGTAAGGCAAAAGAATGCATCCTTTAAATCTAATACAATAAACCATTCATAGGTTTCTTTTAAACTAGTCAGCGGAGTATATGGGTTTGCCACTACCGGATACAAATCTTCATCTATTTGATTTATTGCCCGCAAATCTTGCGCCAATCGATAAGTTTTCCCATCAGGCGTTTTGACAGGCAGAATGGGAGTGTTATATTCTGAAGAGCATTCAATTAATAGTCCAAATTTTATAAACTCTTCTATGATACTTTTGACCCCTCGCCTATCTTCCAATTTCAAGGGGTATTGCTTTAACCAAACTTAAAATTTCAATGTGATTTTCATCTGGTATTTTAAATTCAATTTCCTCATTTCTAAATTTTATTTTGGCATTTAGTTGTTCTAATAGGTCCCTCCCCGGTAATGGTCTAGGAGCCTCAGGCAGGTAGAGATATCTGTGAATCCCCACACTCTTCCCAATTCTAAATTTTAATGGTCTCAAGAAAAAGCCTTTTCAACCTGTCCAGTTGCTCTCACATCATTAACATTTTGTTTAACAAGGTGTGATTCAATACAGAGAATGTGGCACCTGTGTCTATTAAAAATTCTACAGGTTTCTCTTCTTTCCCTAGCTGAACTTTTACCAAGGGTTCCACTAGGGAGGATTCCCCCGGTCCCCATCAATCATTCTCTTGTACTTCTGCCACAGTCTTCAAATTACGTGTCTGCTGGGGGCATTCTTTTTCCAGTGTCTGAACCCTTTACAATAAGCACATATACGATTATATCTCAAACTACCCCTTCCTCTACTGTTCATTCCTCTCCCTATTTGCCCAGTTCCTCCTGTTTGCATTCTTTCCAAACTTTGCTGAGCTAATGAGCCGCTATCTCCTTTCCCAGTTTCCTTCTGTCCTCCCCCTCCCTATTCCGATATACTCTCCACACTTCCTCCAGCAACTTTCTAAATTCCTTATATCTGGTACTTTAAGTTTCTGAAGTTTCTTTCTGATATCATTAGTGGATTGTCCCAAAAACAGATACACCAACAGCTTCTGACTCCAGTTCCATAGTAATAAATCTTCTCACAGCAGCCCGTAAGCGATCTAAAAGCTCTGTGGGCGTTTCAGTCTGCCCCTGCTTGATAGCATACAGAGCAGACCAGTTAACTGCCTTTGGGCTACATGAGCTTGGGCTGCCTTTAATACAAGCTGCTTCTCAGTTTCAGTCATATCATCTAGCATGAAATCCACATCTTTCCAATCCGGGTCCAAATTCTTAGTAATCCACTCAAACCTTTTCGCAATCCCACTTGGGTCCTCCCTGTACCTCTTAACTGCATCCTTCCACTTATCCACATCATCCATCTGGAAAGGCACTTTTCTTCCACCTTTCTGGGTTTCTCTTTCACCTTCAAACACCTCTGTCCAATATTACCTGCTGAACAACATTGCTTCAACTTCCCTAACACATTTTGATTTTCCTTTTCCAAAGCCAACACCATGGGATCTTGGGGAGCAAAATTAAAACCACAATCTTTCTGCCACTCAGGGTGATTTCGGAGGGTGAAAAACATTATCTGCATACATAGCTTCGTCCCATTTTCCCTCCCTCCTTAAAAATAACAGGAGTTGCAGCAAGACATTATACTTCATCATCTAATTTATACAATGGCCATCACTGATTACAATGCTTAATTAGAGTTTTCTTATTCACATTTCCTCCAGGAGGATCCCCTATGTCCTTCCAGCGATACAAAATACAACCTAATGGAGATTTCTTTGGTATCTTTTTACTTTGCTGGGACCCTCCCATTTTACTGGTCCGAGTTCTCTCCTGTATTCCCACAGTATCTTAACAGTTAGTTCCACGGTCCACACTTTACCACTTAGAGGGTTACAGAATTACTGTTTTACATCCTTACAACCTTTTTCTTTCGCTTCGTCTGTCTCCGGCCGTTTCCCTCACGGGACAACGAAACCGCGGATCAGGACTCCGCGCTCACTTCACAGCGATACTGTGTCTCAAACACACATACACACAAATTTTTACATACAATACATACAATACATAGATACAATACATACAATACGAACATATAATATATGCAATGCCCGGGTAAATGAAACAGATAATTATCGCTCCAGTTGATATCCCTTCAGCAGCTGCAAAGATTTAAATACTTTTTGTGAGAGGTCCGCTTAACCGTCCTCCTGCTTCTTATACAGCCATTAGCAGGTCCGTCCTGGCTCCCGATACCGGGATGCAGCGGTGACCTCAGATTTGCTCGATCTACCCCCAAGATCGCTAGCGGCCGCTCTATCGGTCAGCTAATCTCCTTGGCCACTCTATCGGCCAGGGCACCCTCTTCACCTATGGGGACTATGCTGCACGCCAGACGTCTCTGCGCGGTTTACCAGCAGCCCCGGCCAAGCGTACGACTTACTGGCCCTTCTTGTAAAACATACCGTTTAATCCGCGGCTTCAGGAGGTTGTTGTCTGCTCCCACAGTGAGCGGATGGCAGCGGAGGCTCCTCCGAGGAAGATGCTCAGGGTGCGCCTAGGAGCGTCCGCTCCGCAGTCGATCCTGCAGTCGAGCAGAGACTCTCCTGCCTGGCTCGCCAAAACTGATGTGCGGAAACAGACTCCACAACCTGTAAGGTTGGAAAGTAGGTATGTTTATTCAGCGCTGGGCAGCATGGGGGGTCATCCCGCCAAAGTCGTGCGTGCACACGTGGTGGCTTGTCGTGGATTTATACAAGAAAGTGTTACATATACAAAAGGTTTCCCAATACGCCTATACATATGCATGACCTGTCCCCGCTTCATATTAAAATTAGCCCCCAGAGGTCATTTCCATAAACCCCTCCCAACCGCGCTTGCGCGATGCCTCCTGATGGTGGTCGCAGGGGGTCGTGGGGATGAAGGCTGATGACTCTTCTTCGTCACCGCTGGTAACCCCTTGTTCTTGCGCAGACTCAGTTGCTCCTTGACTCTTGTCCAAACTGCAGGGTCGGTTTCAGCTGGTTTTTAGGACAAGTTTCTGTTCTTATCAGGAACTGTCCTTCGCTGAGAGATTGCAAGACTCCTTATTTCAATAGTTTTTTGTATAATAGTTACAACTTTTATAGTTACACGCTAAAGCCCCTTTTCACCAAAGGCTCCCTTTCAGTTTGCAAAGTCCTCTTTTTGGATTCCAAAGCCTCATTTTGACTTTCCAAAGCCTCAGTTTCAGGCTCCAAAGTTGCATCTTGAGTTTCCAAACCCTCGTTTTTAGGGCCAACCCCCTGTTTTACGGCTCAAAGCTTCATTTTTAGAGTACAAAGCTTTGATTCCAGGGTTTAAAGCCTCCTTTTGATGGTCCAAACCCTCATTTTCAGGGTCTAAACCCTCATTTACAATTTCCAAGCCCCACTTTTAAGATTCAAGGGCTCATTTCAAGGGCCCAGAGCATCATTTTTAAGTCCCCCGTTCTGATTTTGAAGGTCCAAAGCCTGATTCTTAGAGTCCAAAGCCTTATTTATAGGGTCCAAAGGCTCATTTTTGGGCCCAAACCCTCAGTTTTAGCTTCTAAAGCCTCCTTTTCAGGGACCAAAGCCTCGCTTTCAGGAACCATAGCCTCATTTTTAGGATCCAGTCTGCAATTTCGACGCACCAAAGCCTCATTTTGACAGCCCAAATAGTCATTTGGTGGGCCCAAAGCCTCATTTGAGGGTCCAAACTCCTCATTTAGGCTACAAAGCCTCATTTGTTTCATGTCCAAAGCCTCATTTTGAGCCTCCAAAACCCCAGTTTTAAGGTGAAAAGCCTTAGGTTTTGGTACCAAAGCATCATTTTAGGGCACCAAACCTGATTTCAGGGTTCAAAACCTCCATTTCATTTCCCAAGCCCCATTTTGAAGGCCCAAATCCTCCTTTGGAGGGTCCAAACTCTCATTTATAGGCTCCAAAGCCCTCTTTGACAGCTCAAAGCCTTCACTGGGGTGCCCAAAGCCCTATATTCAGGATCAAAGCTTCAGCTCTTGGGGCCAGAGAGGAACATAACGTGTTCCCCTCGTTTGCAGGGTCCCGAGTGTCATTTGTAGCATCTGGCCCATTCTTTTTAGTGCCCAAAGAGTCCCTTTGAGGGCCAAAATCCTCATTTTTTTGTTCCAAACCTGTCTTTTATTACCCATAGCCTTTTTTGGGGGCCCACAGTTTCATTTTTACGGTTTAAACCCTCACTTTTAGGGCAGCAAGCCTCTTTTCAGGGTCCAAAGCTACATTTAGAGAGTTCAAAGCCTCATTTTTACTTTCTAAAGTCTTAGTTTTGCTCCCAGAGCATCATTTTAGACTTCAAAGCTTCATGTTACTGGTCCAAAGGCTCCATTGTAGTTTGCGTAGTCTCCTTTATAGACTTCAAAGCTTCATTTTGACTTTCGAAAGCCTCACTTTCAGGCTCCAAGGTGGCATTTTTAGGATCCAGACAGTCGTTTTGAGGGCCCAAGCCACATGCTGAGTGTCCAAACCCCTCTTTTAAGGCTCACAGCTTCATTTTTAGGGCCCAAAGCTTCATTTTTGGAGTACAAAGCTTTGATTCTAAGATTGAAAGCCTCCTTTTTAAGGTCCAAACCCTCATTTTCAGGGTCTACACCCTCATTTGCAATATTTCCAAGCCTCACTTTCAAGGTTCAAGGACGCACTTAAAGGGCGCAGAGCATCATTTTTAATTCCCCAGTTCTGATTATGAAGGTCCAAAGCCTCATTTCTAGAGTCCAAAGCCTGATTTAAAGGGTCCAAACCTGTCTTTTATTAACAACACCCTTTTTTCAGGACACACACTGTTTGGGCAGGCGGGGGTCGGATCCTTGGTGCTCCGTGGCAGGTGGGCTGGATTTCCAGGCACAGGCGGTGGCTGCTGGCATCGGGTCCGGCTCTCAGGGGTTCTGGGGCATGCGGGACAGCTGTCTGGGCGCATGGGGCGGCTGCTGGTGTCAGGCCGGGCTCACGAAGCTGCAGAGAGGCGCCTGTGAAGAGAGGAGGCTGCTGAGGCCCCGCTGCAGCTGCGGTGCCACGTGGGTGCCAGGGTGCGGGGCAGCGCTGGGCACCCTGTGGGGTTTGGGCACCTGGCTGCATGTGGGAGCTGTGGGCACGGAGAGCTTTGTGCAGAAAACGGGGTGCCCCAAACTCCTCGGCTGGGGCTCTGCTCGCCTGCCCATGGCTCGTCTCCTCTCAGCCCTGACCATCCTGACCTGCCTGCTCTGCATGTGCCGGGAAGGAGACCTGACCCCGGCAGGCCGAGGGGACCAAAGCCGGGCATGGCACTGCAGGGCCAGCAGAGCCTCCTGGTCGACTTTCTCAGCATGCCTGGCAGGGACCAGCGCTCGCCTCCATGCCCATCCCTGACCAGGCGAGGGGACAGCCTCGGCTCACTCTTCGCTGAGGTGCTCTCCATCCTCTCTTCACAATACCTATCCAAAGGGATACGTACCCTGCACAGACAAAAGCCCTGCCTGTGCTGAGAACGCGCACGCTGGCAGTGTTGGGCTGCAGGTGGGACAGACTGACTCTTTCTCCAAAGCAAGGCACAGAGCTGGGAAGGTTCGTCACCACGGTCTGCGTTGCTGGGACACCTTGGCTGCGGTGAACGTCTGGGATTTACAGCATCACCTAACAGAGGGATTTCTGCTGCGGGGTTCACTGGTAGGGAGATGTCACTGTTGCAGGTCTCACTTTCTATGGCAACAGCATCCCTTGTTGTTTTTACTTTCTGACCTTGCTCTGCCTACGTCTGTCGCTGGGTCGGCTCTTGTCAAGGCAGGGTCACTTGTAACCAACACTTGCCACAGTAAGAAGGGGTTTCAGAAAAGAATGCCCATGAATGGAGAGGCCACTTAAAGCATCTTACCGCAGAAACCTCAGTCGAGTCTAGCCAGTAAGTAACTCGGCACTCCGGAATACTCTAAATGCTTCATGACCAACAGCAGCCATCTCATACAGAAGTTTGGCCAAAAAACCTCCCAACAACTCACTGTTTCCTCTTCCTCCACAGACAGATCACACCACACAATGCCATCCCAAACAGCACGGAGCCCAAGACTGCCACGGCGCCTTCTATGCAGTATTTCTGGAAATCATTGGGATCCACAGCATTTGAGTTTCTCCTGCCATCCACACCTGGAGGAACAATTCTGCACGTTAGTGTGTCCTGCGCACGACTGGCAATCTCACAGGAGGTCTGACATTGCTAGGAAATGGTCTCTCTCACTTTGTTAGCATCTCCGAAGGAGTGACCATCCTGGGGCTGCAACATTTCAGTAGAAACAAAGGAAACTCCCAAAGCCATTGCAAACCAGTGCACTCTGGAGCCTCTCTTTCTCCATCCCTGCATCAGGGAGTGCCACCCCCAGCTCTCCCTCCCCAGCCCAGCACCCACACCCCGAGGGGACGGAGTCAGGCCCTCTCACGAGACACCTCAACATCGCTCTCCCCCTTTGCCTTTCCTCCATCATGGGCACCACTTGCATCTACTGAACGAGGTTCAGATGGCCTCGTTCCCAAAATGGCAGAGTTCTGAAACTCCTGGGAAAGGGGGGGCGGTGGGAGGCGAGCACTTCACCACATCCACAGAGGGTTACCGGTGTCTCTCTGGCACACTGCTGGCAAGAACCTCCACACCCCCGAGACGACAGCCATCCTCAGAGAGCCGCTCCTGGCTCCCTTCAGAACACTTGCTCTGCACTAATAGTTCAGCTGCTGACACCATGTGCAGTAGCCGGCACCAGGGGAAGAGCCTGCAGACACCCAGGGATTTTGAGATATGACACTGGATGACCGAGGGACAGCAATTACCTGCCACGCCGGTTGGTTGAATTGCCCCCGTTTTTCCGTCAGAGACTGGCACTGAGGGACTGCCTCCTTCCTCAAGCGCCTCCTTCTCCACGGTCTCACGGTCCATCTCTTTAGAAAGAAAGTGGGTCAGTTTAAGTAGAAGTAACCGTTCCTCCTCAGGAACACGGTATCTTCAGGAGGCAAAATACATTAATCACACTTAGAAACAAAGACTGGGCGTTTGGGGGTGCACCTCATCACTGGTCCAAACAATGTGTCATTCACGGAAAAAAATTAAGCACGGGACACTTTCCAGTTTACCAGTAGACGGCAAAACCTGACCTGCTGAGAGACTGGGAGATTGCAGGTCATCTTCCTGTTCACATTCCACTGAGTTCATTTTGGGCAAACTGCAAGATGACGGTAAATTACTTCCCTCAGAGAGGACAGGAGGACGCTGCAGCCAACTCAGGTGGGGAAAGAGCCCTTTGGAGAAGCACGTCCCATCATGCCAACTCCATCACACACTAAGGGTAACAGCCCCACACAGTGGAATGAACCCCAAGCTCTTGCAACCATGTTCTGGGCACTTTCACAAGTGGTAGTGAAGAGCCCGCAGTCCCCCAAAACAAGAGGAAAGCCACAAACAAGGTATCTAAAGCACAACTACACACAGGCAGCTAAACCACCCGAGACTGAATGCACAGCCTTTCATTTTAGCTGCCTTCAAGGTAGCTGTCCGGCCTCAAGCTGGGTGTCCAGCTTTCACCTGTCCCTGACCCCGAGGCGTCACAGAGTCCTCAAACATCAAGGAGAACAACGGGGCTGGACCAGGCGGTGAAGTCGGGGCTGCTCTGACCCTGGCCAGGGCATGCCTGCAGCCCCGGAAAAGTCTGCCGCTCTCAGCGACCCCAAGCTGCCTGCACATCCTCTCTGCCGCCCAAGGGCTCTCTCCCCTCCGGCCACTGGCAGCAAGGTGTGAGCACCACCAGTTCCTGCCAGCTGGATACCAGCGTCTGCCCAGAACAGCTCTGGCCAGCGATGGGATAACTGGGGCAGCAGCTGTGCCTGGGACTCAGCCGGAACCACAACTGGCAGCAGAGACCATCTCTGCAGCTCACCAGCACCTGCGAGGCGTGCAATCGAGTGTCAGAGCAGCGAGGCTCTCATCGAGCCCTTTCTGCTTGGGCTGCCTATGGCTTGTCCATACGGGTGTCTAAAACCGCAGCTTCCCAAGCCTTCTGGTTAAGAGTGCTATACACCCACCATGTGCCGCTTTCTCCAGTTGTCCCAGGATTTCCTTTAGGACTTCCGATGACTGCTGGGAAGATTGCCCTAGTCTGGCTTTATACTTTGCTCTTTGAGGACCTTAACAGAAAGGATCCAGTTAAATTTCTCCCTACTAAAATACTGAAAAGGAGTGCTTAGTCTGTGAAGTCAGCCAAGACTGACTACTCACCCCTGGGATGCCAGCTGAGCTCCAGCGCAGGATCCAGCTGAGGAGCTGGAGCTGGAGCCACATCTGCAACCAAACACCCGTGACACGTTTCCATCATACACTGTGATATACACCATCATAACTGAACAGCAGAACATACACGGGGATCACGGAATGTCACGGCACACACAATGCAGGTCTATATTCTCACACCTGCACGCATTTGGGCTTGGAGCTGGCAGCTCACAAAGGCAGTAAAAAGCCATGACGTACCCATGCGATCTCCCTGCGCGTCCGCCCTGGGAGCCAGCCGGGAAGCTGGATATCCATCGCCTCCCGCCACGTCTGGAAACAAACAGAAGAGAGCAGCTCCTGTGAAATAGTTCCGTATACTTCCTCAGAGCTGAACGGCAGGGAATGCCATTCAAACGCGGGACTGCTCCACGGCACTCCTCTCTCCCTTCCACTCAGGAGCATCGTGCAGACAGTTCCTGGGTGCCTGGAGCATGCTGATCCAAAACAACTCGTGCACGGAGCTGTCGGGAGAAAGGACTCCCTGGAGCTCCCACCAGCTCTAAACTCAACCCCAACAAACCCGCTGGCTTTGCAGCAGGCACTGGAAGCAGCGCAGGCTGGCAGAGGCTGGCAAAGACAGCTTCCCAAGGCAGAGTGCCCCAGGGGACATCACTCAGCCTGACCCATTCCCTCTCTACTCTTCTGCATGTCTGAGCATCGGCCAAGAAATTATTAAGTAAAATTTCATACGAACAGAATATGAAACCCTAAATGCTCATGCAATCAAGTGCCATACCTGTGGGGTCGCCCTGAGGCTCCCAGACAAGATCAGGCTGAGACGCCTGGTGGCCGTCGCCTACAGGCACAGCTGTAATCAAGCACATTTCCATTAGATGTTGTGAGCTACTTCTTTCCCAGTGACCTGCAGTGACTGGAGGGGAGTCAGGGAATGACGTGGCACCCAGACGTGGGTGGGTGGAGATTTCCAAAGCTGCAGAGGGGCCTGGGTGACCTGTTGGCTGGCACCTGGCAGCTCTCAAAGTACCGTTTCCAGGCCACGTGCAACTCCCCTCAAGGACCGGATGGACAAACATACGGCCCCTCGGGGATTTCTTACTGGGAGATCTCTGCTGTGCACAAAAGAAGCCCACATGAAAGCACTGGAGGAAAAAAATGATGGTTCGCACATCTCATGGAGAAGAGCCCGCTGGCCAGTGAGAGGCTGCACAAGTGCTGCCCTGTCTGTTCCCCTGGCCTGTGGGCTGGGGCTGTGTGTCGGGGACCTGTGTTTGCCCAAGGAGAGCACTGCAGGGCTAGAGCAGGAATGCTCCCGTCTTCCTAAGCGGACACCTCCTGAGGACAGACGTCCCCGAGGCTGAAAGCTGGGACCCAGCTGGGGAGCGGCAGAGCCACGGCCCCAGGCACAGCTGTGAGCAGCCTGGGAGAGAAGCGCTCCTGTGGTCTGTTGCCCCTGCAACCATCACGAGAGCTGACCCTGCGACGCCCTGCTCGGGCAGCCTTCCCCCGGCCTGCACGGCAGGGCCAGAGCTCTACGGCAGGGCCAGGCACCACTCCTGGCACCACCGTTCACCTGCAAAAGCCCCCTGCAGCAGCCGCGGCCCCTGTGCCTCCCTGCAGGGCATCTGCCTCCCGCTGGCCCGAGGAGCTGGCCACAGCTCACCCGTCTCAGCCCAGCCCCACTGCTCTCCTGGCCCTGCCCCACTACAGCCCTGGCCCTGCTGTCACCCCGAGGTGCGGTGGGCTCCGCTCCACGCTGCCCAGGGCTGGGTGCCGTCTCTTGCCCGCCTGCCTACCTAATCCCCCCGCTCGCCACGGAGCAGCCCGTGCATCCTGGGCTTGCAGGGCCACCAGGAGGAGGAGAAGAAGGAGGCGCATGGGGGCCACAGCCCCCCACGCCTGCACCATGCTGCTGCTGCTGCTGCTGCTGCTGCTGCTGCTGGCACTGCCAGAGCGGTGCCCGCGGCACAGCAGAGCACATCACGGTGACGCACAGCGGGGGGTTCTGTGACCTCACAGCCTGGCCTCCCCACCGCAGCCACGCCCCTGCGGTTTGCCCCTCCCCCTGGAACGCCCCGCCCCCACATCTCATCTCGGGAGGGCGGGGCTCCTGCAGGGGAGGGAGAAGGAGACTGCCCAGCTGGAACTGAATCTGGCTGCTGCTGTCAAAGACAATAGGAACTGTTTCTGGAAATGCATTAGCAACAGAAGGAGGGCTAGGGAGAATCTCCATCTGTTATTGGAGGCAGGGGGAAACAGGGACAAGGGACGAGGAAAAGGCTGATGTACTTAATGCCGCCTTTGCCTCAGTCCAAGGCTCCTCAGTCCGAGGAGCTGATTGTTTTGTACTGCACTGACACAGGGCAAAAAAGAAAGGCTGTTTGTCTTGTCTGAACGAACGGCTGGAGAACTGTTGCTCACTTGGGCCAGCTGTGAGCTTGGTGTTTGCCCTGGCACATCCAGAGATGGGATACACTGCAGGCACCTACTGCCCATTCCTGGTCACGGAGGGCTCCAGGCAGCAATGAGGACCTGGAGAGCAGCTGTCTCCCACGGCGGGTTTTGCCCCTTTCCGTGTGTAAGCCGGGGCTTTGGGTTTGGTGGGAATGAAATGAATGAACCTAGGAAGAAAGGCATATGAAAGGTCACCGGCAGGCAACCGCCCGTTTAAAGCTCCAGTGTACCTGGAGCAGTTTGAATTGCAGCCTCATCAAATTGCCTTTAAATTATTCCCTGTAAATGACCTTAACAGGAACCAGGACCTTCTGCCAGCACGGTTCCAGTGAATATTGGCCGGGGCAGGGAGGGGGAAGGGAGGATGGGATGGGGGAACAACCCTTCCTGAAAACAACACCAACAACCACACAGACCCTTGGTCCTGAGACGCAGCGCCGGGCCGAGGGGCAGCCCAGGTGGGAGAGCGACCCTGCGCTCAGCAGGACCAGGCCGCTCTCTCCTCTGCCGCCATCAGCAGCGCTGGCAGGATGAGGCCTCCCCTGCCCGGCCTCTGCCTCGGCTGCAGCCGGCAGCCAGGGAGGCTGGGAAAAGGGAAATGGGTTTGTGCTGCTCTCCCCAGGGCTGTCCTCAGCCAGGGCTGCACTGGTGGGAACTGGTTTCGGCTGCTGAGCGGGGACCCCCGCCTGCCCCCGGCCCCTCTCTGCCCCCATTCTCCTCAGGCCGCTGGGCCTCTGGCCCCTCCGGCCCCGCCCCAGGCCGCCTGGCACTGACAGGCCAACACCGGCTCTGCTGATTGGCTCAGCTGTGGCCAATGGCGCGGCTCTGGCTGGGTGGGCGGGAGCAGCCCGGGCCTCTCCTCCCAGAGCCGCCTGCGCCCCCTCAGGGGCGAGCGGGGCCTGAGCGGGGCCAGGCTGATGCAGTTTGGGGCCAAGGGAAAAGGGAGCAGGACAGCAGCACCAAACCCCACCCCAAACGGCTTCCCCCAGCCCCGCCCTTCCCAGGCTCAGCCTCACTCCTCTTTCCCGGCTCCTCGGCCCCCTCTGCCCTCCCAGCGCTGCAGGGGGACGGGGAATGGGGCTGCGGGCAGCCCACAGCGCCTCGGCTCTGCCGCCCCTTCCTCCTCACGCCATTCCCCTGCTCCTGCCTGGGCCCCACGGGCCGCAGCTCCGCCCAGAGAACCTGCTGCTGCCTGGGCTCCTCTCCCGGGGCCGCAGGTCCTGCCAGGAGCCTGCTCCGCCCTGGGCTCCTCTCCACGGCTGCAGCTTCCTGATGGAGCTGTCGATGGCTGCCTGAGGGTGACAGCATTGGTGGCTGGGTCCTCTTCCAGGCGTCCATTTCCCAGAATCAGCGGCTGCTTGAGGCTGGCCGGGAGGTCAGCTGCAGGACGAAGTCACCTGGTCCAACCCCCCGGCTCAAGCAGGGCCTCCTGCAGCCGCTTGTCCATGGGCTGTGGAACATCTCCAGGGATGGAGACTCCACAGTCTCCCTGGGCAGCCTGTGCCGCTGCTCGTCACCCGCACAGCACCCTTTGCACGTCCCCTTTCTGGTCTGGGCATGAGGGCCCTGTCAGCCCATCTCTGCAGCCTGCCCAGGTCCCTCGGGACGGCAGCACGACCCCCGGCCTAAGCGCCACTGCTGCCAGTCTGGTGTCATCGGCCAACTTGCTGAGGGTGCACTCTGCCCCATCCTCCAGAACATTAATTAAGGAAGATGATAAACAGGATCAGACCCAGTCTTGACCCCTGGGAGACACCCCTGCTTACTGGCCTCGCACTAGACTTGGTGCCACTGAGCAGCACCCTCAGGGCCCGGCCGTTCAGCCCGTTTCAGTCCCACTCGCTGTCGTCTCATCCAGCCCATTTCTGTTTGAGTGACTTGATCTCCATATTTGAAAAGAAGAGATTGCAAGATGGGCACATGCAAGCACACAGCTTTCAAAATCCCAAGACATAAACCTCCCACACTGGGCATTTCCTCCAATTGCCCCAAAACCTACAGAGAAGAAAACACCCCATCAATTACATATGCAAGGCCAATGAGTGGTTTTAATTCTGGATTTGGCTTTTCTGACTGTTGGTACCAAGTGTTGTTTTTGCAAGGCGATCCCAAGAGCTGACCAGGGCTTAAAGCTCTTCCTCGCGGGACCTGTGGGCAGGCAGGCTTGCCGGCAGAGCTGTCCGAGTCTCTGGAAGGTCTCTCTGAGCTCTTCCTGGCCAGAGGCAGCACTGGGAGGGGGGACAGGGTGGGCTGCTGGTGCCCTTTGTGCAGCTTGGTCCCTGCTGGGGGCAGTTTTGGTGCTTCCTGGGTTCTTCCTCCTCCTCCTCTCTGGCTTTGCACAAGTCAGATGCTGTCCTCTGCCCTTATCCAGGGTCGCAATCTTCCCCCGTCACAACAGCACCACCCTGAGTGTTACTTTGATGTGCGTCTCTGGGGCACTGAAACCCTCCTCCTCCCAGCTCAGACATCACAGTCTGTGGTTTCCAGAAACTGGCTGCAGACATCATAGCCCCGCTGTGGGGATCTGCTCCGCTCTCTCTGCCTCAGCAGGGTTTGCTCCCGAGCAGCCCTGCGTACAGGAGCCCATTTGGAGCTGGCCTTGGAGGGCCCTGGAGCTGTGTCATCCCTTGGATCTCGGTCACGACATGGAGGACTTGTTCTCCACCTCCTCCTCCCCCTTCCTGAGCAGGGGTAGTCCATGATCTCGACAAACCGGCTGCGGAGATCATAGCCCCGCTGTGGGGATATGCTCCGCTCTCTCTGCATTGGCAGGGTTTGCTCCTGAGCAGCACCAGGTGCAGGAGCTGACTGGGAGCTGCTGTTAGAGGGCCCTGCAGCTGCATCATCTCTGGGAGCGTGATCACGCCTTGGAGGACCAGTTCTCCTCCTCCTCCTCCCTGCTGAGTGGTCATAGTCTGTGGTGTCCACGCACCAGCTGCGGAGATCTTTTCCCCACTGCGGGGATCTGCTCCGGGCCCTCTCCTTGGCACCACTCTTCTGGCAGTGGGAACAAGGGCTGAATCCATGCTCCTCTTTGCTGATGTCTTCTCGCATGCTGTGCAGCACACGCTCACATGGTTGAGAGCACAGCGGGCACGCAGCTTTCCTTCTGGACACCAGCCTTACACAGCCACAAAAGAAGTGATGCAAGCAGGAGCCAACGTAGGAGGCGATGCTGAGCCTGCCTGGCCAGATGAAGCCCGGCCAGCCTGCAGATGCCTCCCGTGCACCTGCCCAGGTTAGCTGGCTCTTGCTGGCTGTTGCAGAGGAGCTGCTGTCCTCTGCAGAGTCCTCCATGCCCAGTGCCACGTCCTGCAAAGAGAGCTGTGAAAAGGTCCTGCCCTTTCCTCCTGAAAGGACCAGAAGAGTGAGGAAAGCCCAGAAGCTGTGGGAGGGGACAGCTAAGGGCCTCCCAAAGGCTCTCCTGGAGGGCTGCAAAGGCCAAAGGGCCAAAAGGCAGACAAGTGGGATGCTTTGAGAGGGAGCAGCGTTGGGGCTGTGAAGAAAGCTGCAGTGTGGGAGGGAAAAGAGAGCAATGCCAAGAGCCCAGAAAGAAATCCACTGTCCACCTGCTGCCCTGACCCACCTCCCCACAGTTACCTTAGTCCAACGAGGCAGACCCTGTGGTCCCACAGAGCACGCCTGTTTGCTGTCAGCCCCCTGCTGACTGAGGAAGGGACGGGCATATGATGGTGCTGGTGAGGAAGAAGCCCTTTCTCCAGTTTTCAAATCAGAGCACCTGGAGAAACAAAGAGTGATCTCCATTTAGGTCTGTTCTTGCAGCCTCCCCTGGAGTTCAGTCATTTTCTTGGAGCAGTTTCTACGACAGAGAGAAGACGTAACCGAGACTACAAATGAGAAATTCGATTGGGTCTTCCCACCAGGTCTACACCTGTCAGAGCAAGTCCTTGTCTTTATACCCCCTACAGCCTCCATTTCATAGAGTCACAGAATCACAGAACAGTTTGGGTTGGAAGGGACCTTAAAGATCATCTAGTTCCAAGTCCCCTTCCATAGGCAGGGATACCTTCCACTCAATCAGGCTGCTCAATGTCCCATTCAACCTAGCCTTGAACACTTCCAGGGAGGGGGCATCCACGGCTTCTCTGGGCAACCTCTTCCAGTGTCTCACCACCCTCACCGTAAAAAACTTCTCCCTAATACCTAATTTACATCTTCCTTCGTTCAGTTTAAAACCATTCCCCCTCGTCCTATCACTACACTCCCTGACAAAGAGTCCCTCCCCATCTTTCCTGGAGGCCCCCTTTAAGTACTCTTCTCTACATTAGCCAGCTTCAGAGAGCAGACAAGGAGCAGTTTACAGCAGGGCAGGAGCCGAAAGCCCGGCAAGGAAAGGTAAGGACGGAGGTGGGGTAGTTCAGACTTGACAGCACTGAATGATGCAGGTAGGAACTGTCTCCTAGGACCGAAAGAGAAACACTCAGGAGGATGAGAAGAAAAAGAGCAAAGCCAGGAGAAGGAAACGTATTCGGAACACATTTGAATACTGGTTATTACCTGACATAGAACAGTAGATAGGCTTGCTGCCTGAGAACTGTGTTGATGTCAGAACCATCCACAGACGCATCGTTCATCTTGTACCACAGTCCATCGCTGGCCTGCAAAGAAAGGCATCGATAGCTGGAGATGAACTGCCTGGTTTCTCAGTGATAACCCAGGCAGAAAACTACAGAACCAAGAGGACGCCAAAAGAAATCCAACGCAGCCGGGAAGGAGACCTTCTCCCCCAGAACCTTGGCTGCCAGTAACCCTGCTGTGAAAGTTTGTCTTCCCCAGCACACGTTTTTCCCCTGCTAGGAAGGAAGTTGCTCTTGACCTTGGTGTAGCAGAAATAGTGTCCTGCATGACAGCTAACACCGCTGTGTACCAGGACAGCATACAAGGCGTAGAGGAGCGGTTCTCCTGCTGTCCGAGATGTGTATGGCCGAAGATCCAAGTACTCAGGATACTCCACCACCTACGGAGAGACCAAGAAGGCTCAGAAATGATCCTGAGATAGTACGTGGAATAGCCTTCAGCATGTAATGGTTTGGGTGGCAGGAAACTGTTCTTGGCCAAAGCAGCTCTGTCGGAGCAGAGTCCATGCTTGTCTTCCCACGAGCACTCTCGTCTCCCCAGAAGGGAACACGAAAAACCCAACATGAACGGCTTGTGAAAGAGCATACTGCTTTGGGAAATCTCCCGCTCCAGGAAGAGAAAGTTGCACTCCAATTGCGTACGCACCTTGCTGATCTTCCTGCCGGTGAAAAGTTCAACTCGTTTCAGACACACGGTGAGAACGTTGGGCACGCGATGGATTGTAAACCTCTTGGAGGCGGCAACCATCTTGTCACACCTTGAAACCAAGCACAGAGCCAGATGCTGAAGGGCAGCCTTTTTCCCCGCCAGAAGGCAAGACAAGCTTTCCTGTCTCACACATCCTGACGCTGTTTTAAGGCTATTCAGAACCATAAGTACCAGATTAAACAACAGCTGCGACCCATTATTGTGCATTAAACCTCCTTGAAAAGATGACTTATGCACGATGACATGCAGCACCTTCATGAAGGATCTAGCATTAATATGTCGTTAGTAATCATCTTACTTGCTGCATTTAAAGCAGTTTTCACCATCCAGCTGCTTGGGTTTGACAAAGTCCTCCAGAGCTGTGGTGACAGATGAGGCTGCCTGGAGGAGGGAGAAAGGAGAGCACTGAGCTCGGGGAAACGCCCTTGCCCAAACACTTAGCTAAGAGCTGCCAAGAAGGCCCAGGTAGCTGAGGCTGAGGAGACCCACTGTGAACCCACAAGCAGTGTCCAGAAGGAGGCAGAAAGAGGGTATTATGCTAAACATTTCCCTCATTTCCCAGGAATGCCCAGGGCTATCAAGAGAGACCTCTCTGTGGCACCACTCAGTTCAGCTACCGATGGGGTGCAGGGTCATCGTAATGAAAACAACACAACCCATCCGCCTGGGAGACAGACGGGTGTTGAGGGAGGGCAAAGGGAAGAAGGATGGGAGTCCCTCAAGGGTGCAGGGAGGATAATGCGTGCTTGTCCAGCTTAAAGCCAGCACCTAGAGGGAGACCACTGCCATGGCCTCCCCGGAAGGACACAGTCCATTCCACTTCCCACCCACCACCAAGCTCTCTTCTCTTGGGGTTGCAGTATTTGTTTTTACGCCACCTGCGTTTATTCTGGAAAGCTACAGGGGCCTTGGGATGTCTTGAATCCCAGTTACAAACCCTCTTACATTTATATCCAAAGGAACATCCAGGAAGGCCTCGTAGGAATCGGAAACCGCTTTGCAGCTCAAGCACGTGACTGCAAGGCAAATCAAAATGCTCAGCGATAGGGGAAGTCGACTGACTGCGCCGGTTTACGGCCTCCATACCTGCTACGCCAGTCACACAATGAGCTGTTTATCACAGGCAGAGAGAAGGACACAGACAATTCCAAGGAGAGCAATAGTCATGGAAAAGTACCTCTGGATCTCAGCATGCCCCCAAATATTTGGTGGACGATGGTAGTTGCTTGAGAAGAGACATCCAAGCTGTTAATAAAGGGTAAGGCAGGGAGCTCAGAAGTAGGGCAGAGAATTTTCTCCTCCAAGAGTTTTGCTTTGTCTGAAAACCCCGTCTGTAGGGTTTCCTTGATGGGAGTACGCCAAGGAGTCCAAAGGGCTCAGGAGCATTGAAAAGGGAATTTGCTCGTGCTTACTCGCTGCTTCCACTCAGACAAGCTCTCTGCATGGCATCGACAGTGCAGCGTAAGAACTCGTGGGCGTCTTCCTGCCTGCCATGCTGGAAATGTTCTCCTATTCCTAAGAAAGAAGAAGTTAGTAGTTGTCCCCCACAGGAAGGGAAGGAAACCTGTAAAAGCACCTGGAATGACTCACGTGGGAGGACATTGACTACAGTCCAAGGCTGGATGGCACTGGCTGAGGAATGCAGGACCTTGTTAACGTGCGCTTCCATTCTGCACATCATGCAGAAGCCTTGCTGGCGACCTGAAGAGGAAGGGAGGGAGGGAAGCTTCTCAGGTTAGCAAGGTATCCAGAGCGGTGGGAAACCTAGTGGAGATCTTGAAGTTACAAGGACAACCCCCACTCCTCTTCTCCCGAGGTGCCAATGGCCCACCGAGCCTGGGACATTTCAGTGCACAGAAAACTTTCTTCAGAGGGATGCTGAACTGACAAAAGTTTTCTGTGCAAGAAGCAAAGAGAGTTTAACTTGCAGGCATAGGGACCGAGAGCGGGGGCTAGAAAGAGGTGCCTTTCTGAAGATGAACACACCAAGATAGGACAAGGGGCTTCTAGGCTTGAATGTTCAAAGCACACCAACTCGGGGGATTGACAGAGGAGGGCTGCTTTTGTCCTCAATCAAATTCCAGATGCTGGGAATCCTTGGGAAGAGCCCACCAGATTTGCAAGGAGCTGTTCATAAAAGTACTGACACGAGCGGCTGTGCTCACGAGACAGCAGGTAGTTGGCGAGAGGGGGTGTGTACGTCAGGCACTGCAGGACGGAGTTGAGGTAGCACGTGTTGCCCAGGTTGTGGAGTCCTGCTCCAGCTCTCTGTCTTTGCTGCCAGGCCATGCAAAGCTTCTCCGGGGGAAAGAGGATCCTCTGTGGCAGAGCCATTCCCTCGGCAATGGCTGCAGGGAAATGACATTGGAAAAGAGACGAGACGATGTGGTTGCATGAAAGCATCTTTTAAAAGTCAAGTTCTGTACAGGAGCCCCCAGGACAAGCAGCTCTAACCTCCAACACAGAACCACTGGGGGAAGCCTAACACTGCCATTGACAATGACTGGTCAAGAAACAGTTTTGGAAAAGAGTCTGTTGCCCTGCTTACTTTGCCAAAACACCATGAAACCCACACTCTGATTTCTGTGCCTCGGGCTACCTTCCTTTCCCTCTAGACTCCTGAACTGGATTATCAGGTCAAGTCTTCCCTTTTCCTGATTGTAACTTGATGAAAACAAGGAAGTCCCTAGCCCAGAAGGTAACCCTACTGATGTCAGACCTTTCTACGAGCAACATCATCTTTCAAAGTCTTGTCCATAGTGGCAGAGGAGGGACAAAACATGTTTTCCTGTGTCTAATCAAAAACACCTGGGCGAGCCTGGCTGATTGCAAAGAAATAACTGCAGTTCAACAAAACGATTGAAAAAAATTCCCAAATTCCAAAATTCCAAATGAAACCCACAGATCAACATCTGCCATCAGAAGTGTTTCAGTGGTACTTGTAACTGCTGCAGAGCTGCAGGCTGACGGCCCTGCTGTCCCTGTCACAGGACTCCAATTGACAGCAATTACCAAGGCCCTTTTGACAGACTGCATTGCGTGTCACCTTCTCTGAAGGGGACCTGCTGCTTACCTGTGGCCAGCATTAGCAGCAGAGCCCTCTGGTCTCCAGCCCACACTTTCCCACCTTGTACACAGGAGTGACCGGCTTTTGGCCGCTACTTTAATGGCTGCCTTTGCCGTCCTCCTTTTCTGTCTCCCTTCCTACCCCATCAGTCAGGGTGGGCTTCTTGTCATTCCAGGCTGAGCCCAACACCTCAGACTACACGGCCACCCCCCTACTTACCTATCCTGGGATATGGTAAAGAAATATAAGAATTTGCAAAGAGGAACTCTACCCAGAGCCCATATCTGGCCAGCCTAGAAAGGTGTAATAGCTCAGCCCAGAGCTCGGAAGGCACAGACCAGCCTATACTTTTATCCCATATCTACCTACCCTATGATGTGTCCTGAAAGTCAAATCATAATTACCTTTGACCGAGGATGGAAGTTGAGGAGAAGTGGGCAGGAAATGATAAAGAATTGGAAAAAAAGTGGGTACGCAAGTAGCAATGGAAGGAGCTGAGTTATCCTGAAGGGCAGCTCAGCCCAACTAGCTTTCGCTGGCCTGCTTTTCCGGATTCCAAGCCCTGGCCAGGTGAGGTCACAAGCACCGGGTGGGTGCTGCATTACTGCCCCTTTGTGACATGGGCCCACATGGGGACATGTCCCCTGGAGGCCACACAGCTGCCCTGGCCTGGGCACCTCCTGCAGCCATCAGCCGCTGGGCTTCCCCATGCACTGCTGGCAAAGGGCTGCTCATCTGCCGTCAGAGCTCCCTCCTCCTCCCTGAGCCACACCAGCTGGATGAATAAAAACCTGCCCAGGGCTGTAAGCATGCCTGTTCCCAGCTTTGGCTGCGACATTTGGGTTGCTGAGGGTTTCTTTTCCACTCTTCCCAGTGTCCTGGTTTCAGCTGGGATAGAGTTAATTTTCGTCTTGGTAGCCGGTATGGGGCTGTGTTTTGGGTTTAGGATGAGAACAATGTCGAGGATACACTGACGTTTTGTTCTTGCTAAGTAGTTGCTAAGTGGCGCTCACAGTGGTAAAGGACTTTTCAACTGCCCATGCTCTGCCGGGTGCACAAGAAGCTGGGAGGGGGCACAGCCGGGGGGAGGGCTGACCCAGACTGGCCCAAGGGCTATTCCATACCATATGACATCATGCTCAGTATATAAGCTGGGGGAAGAAGAAGGAAGGGGGGACATTGGGCGTGATGGCGTTTGTCTTCCCAAGTAACCGTTACGCGTGATGGAGCCCTGCTTTCCTGGGGATGGCTGAACACCTGCCTGCCGATGGGAAGTAGTGAATGAATTCCTTGTTTTGTTTTGTTTGCGTGCACGGTTTTTGTTTTGCCTATTTAACTGTTCTAATTTATTTTACTTCAATTATTAAACTGTTCTTATCTCAACCCACGAGTTTCCTCCCTTTTACCCTTCTGATTCTCTCCCCCATCCCACTGGGGGGGAGTGAGCGAGCGGCTGCGTGGTGCTTAGTTGCTGGCTGGGGTTAAACCACGACACCCAGGTACAGGACTGTGTCCATGAGACTCGTGGAGCAAAGCACCTGGTCTCTTACAGGTTCATTTCCAATGAATTTTTTCTGCCCCCAAGATACAGCCACGGGCTGGCTCTGAACTAGTGCTCCTTGTCCCTCCGTTTCATTCCCTGGTGAAAGGCGGCCACCCCTATGAAAGGCGGCACCACTTTGAGGTTCCCAACGGGAACCACCACCCCGGAACTGGCATCCCCGCCCTGGCCTGGTACCAACACCCCTGGTATCTCTGCCCTGTCCTGCTGCTGACAGCCCCACCGCCAGCATCCCCACCGCAGGCTGGAACTGGTGTCCCCAGGAACAACATCCCCACCCCACGCTGCTACCATCGCCCCCAGTACCTCCAGCTCCCACCCATCTATGAGCAACCCCCGCAAGTACCTCCCGGGGACCCCCACAGAGGGACACCCCAGGGGCTCTCTTAGGAAAATCTCATGCCCTAACTATTGCAGCAATTAGTCATGAGAGTATGAAATTGGGTCAAGTTCCTGAAGACAGACAGACAGATAAACATCTAGTTGACATTGTATACTGCACAGTCATGGTGCAGTCAGCATGACTAAAGGGCCCCAGCTCACTGCAAGGAGGAGAAGGACAGCCCCCACCCTGAAGAAGAAAGGATGCCCCTGGATGACCCAGCTCACGCCAGCATCCCAGCCCCTCCGACACCTCTGTGAAACCCTCCCCTTATCTGCCATCAGAGACCAGGATCTGCAGCCAGACCAACTCCAGGGATGCCAAGATCAAGAAAGAAGCAGATGGATGACGACACCACAGAATTAGAGTTGCTTTGCAAAACAGCAGCCTGTGCGTGTGTTCAGCAGGGACTGGTTAAATTGCGTTGGACCTGAACGCTTGAAAGGCATAAGAAGCATGTGTAAAACTGCATTTGTGGTGCCTTAGTTTGAATGGGACGGCTCATGCGCACGAATGCAAGAATTCCTCTTGTAGTGCTATACTCTGCGTCCCAGCTTCCCTCCTCAGTCAGCATAGCCCACTTGCCAAATTTTCATGACAGCTCCCCATCATGTCTACACAGTACCGGTACCGGCACCGGTTCCACCACAGTTGGGAGCAGCAGTTGCCCCCCAGGGCACAGAGGGGAGGACAAAAACA
Organism: Platalea leucorodia; assembly: GCF_965183815.1. Classification (NCBI taxonomy): domain Eukaryota; kingdom Metazoa; phylum Chordata; class Aves; order Pelecaniformes; family Threskiornithidae; genus Platalea; species Platalea leucorodia. The sequence continues at coordinate 231,986 of NW_028121397.1, forward strand.
ACCCAAAACTGCCCCCACCCCCCACCCCCCATCCCAACCACCAGGGCAGGATGGGGCAGCACAGGCATGTTGGCATCACAGGGCCACTGGGGCTGGCCCCATCCCTTCCCCGTGGACAGGAAATTCGCCTCCCCCAAAGCATCATGCTTGGGATGGGAGACCATTGGGATAGCAAACCATCATTGGGATGGGAAATCATCACTGGGACGGGGAACCATTGTGGGGCTGGGAAACCAACACTGAGGGCACGAAATCATCAGCAGGATGGAAAATCATGGAGGTGGGAAGTTGTTGTGGTTTGAAAAATCAAACCATTGCAAGGCTGGCTGAAGCAGGTGCTGGCGGAATGATCGCCATGGGGACGGACCCCTCAGAATGCTGTTTGCCCCAAATCAACCCCACACTGCCCAACTGCCATGGCAGGTACAGCAGCAGGCTCGCGCTCCTCCTGGTGCCTCTGCCCTCTGGGTAACCCCCCCAACAGCCTCTGCCCACCAGCATCTCAGGATGGGGGTCTGGGTCTCTGTGCAGAGGCTGAGGGACCTGGGCTTCTTTCGCCTGGTGAAGTGGAGGCTCAGGGCACTCTAGTAGTAGCGTGCAACTGCTTGAAGGGTGACCTCAGAGGTGATGGAGCTTTTCCTGGCAGTGGGAAGAGAAGGAAGCCTCCACAAAGTGCAGCTTGGAAGGTTCAGACTGGATGCGAGGAAAAAGAAATGTCACTGAAAGGGTAGCCTTGTGGTGCAAGAGGTGACCCAGAGGGTGTCTGGATCAGCCCATGGCTTTGTGTTTCAAGGGAAAGCCAGCAAGGGTGCAGAGACATCAGTGAAGATATAGAAATGCTGGGCTGAGAGCTAGGCAGGAAGGCAAGATGGATGTCAAGAGCCTGAAGGCAAAGAGGTGCAGGCTTTGGACAGTGTAGGACAGCCTGCAGCAGAGATGGCCAAGGGCTCTAGCAAGGCTGAAAGGCCCAACAAGACTGAGGTCTTTGTCCTCTTGGCTATGGCAGCTGCCTCCGGCACCGAGGCCTACCAGGCAAAAGTTGTTTTGAGGCTCTGGCCTTTGTTTCTTCCTCAGCCCTGCTTGGGGAGGCCGGGAGGTGTTGTACAGTTTTCCTACACTTGGCATTGCTCACCCTCACACCCCACTGCCCCCAGGAAGAGCCCTGAGCCATGCGGGAGGGACAGGATCTGCCTTCCCAGGGCCTGCGGATAAGGGCTTGGCCTTTCTGCTTCACAAAAGAAACCAAAGGGTTTGCTCAGCATTACAGCTGCCTGCACAGAGCCTTTGCCTGCCTTCAACCATGGCCTCCAATTACCTGCTCTAAGGAGTCCCTGGGGAGGCTTTGTCAGTAATCGTCCTCATGGGACCCATTAGTGCTTCAAGGTACTTTGGGTTTAGCTTCTGACTTGGACTTCTTGAGCAGTTTGTTCAATCTCCTCTCCGTATCTGAGGTTCAAGGCCTCAGCCCCAAATACACCATGGGGCTCATTAAAATACGGAAAGCCCTAACGAGCCCTGTCTCTTCCTGTGATTTTCTTCAAGTCTTCATGACTTGTACAGCTAATTAGAGAGGTTTCATAGTGTAGTTACCTTCGGCTGGGGCTGCACGGCTAGAAGGCGCGTCCCCTGGGTGGTGGATAGGGGATCCCTCTTTGGAGGGTGCACTGGACAAAATTGAAGAAGGTGCTGCGAACCAACGCAGCCTAAGGGAAGGCCACCCTGACAGAAAAACCACTGGCCCTCCAAGTCATGGGGGTTGGGCAGGAGGCCAACTACCTCCTCCCGGAAAAAATAAAAAGTTGCAGAAACGACGAGCATCAACTTTCAAAAAAAGTGAAGACACCTGGAAGCTGATAGACGGGAGGAAAGACATCAAGACCCAGAACACTCCATCAGAAAGGATTAAGAACAGGCTGAGAACCGATCGAAGTGGAAAAACGATGTTCGCACCTTGTGTGCCTTCTGGCACTGAGAGAATTCAGATCAGATCATAGTGTAGTTAAGGAGAAAGATTTCAAAGTGCATCTAATAAAAATGACTTTTGTTTTAAAGGATATTTTGTATTAACTCTGAGGTTAAAGAAGAGCTGATAGAAGCATTCTCCAGGTGTTGATGATCCAGAGTGTCCGCTCAGGAGGTCTGGACAGGTAGGAAAAGCAGTCCTTTGAGGGGCACTGTATGGACAACTTTGCTCCACACGTCCCAAACCTCACCATTTCTGACATTGGCCCCTGGAAATTCCATCACTGTTCTTTGCATCAGACTTCTGCACTGATCTCTGTAGCTGGATGTTACAGCTCCATTGCACCATCTCCCACCTGCTCTCCTTCGAGAACTGGCTGCAGACAGGCACAGAAGAATTTTTCCTATTTGCAATTATTAAAGAAAAGAAAAGCAGGATAAAGTTCCACAAACAATAAAACACACTCTGTAACCATATGCTCAGTACAAGCTGCCTCTAAGGAGGTTGCCTTTCTACAAGGCATATTCTTAGGAGAAATGTTTTAGATAGATAGGTG